>NW_007379460.1:14763-56528 GCF_000475195.1 Diaphorina citri
AGGAACGGCCCAAACGACCTGTTGTAACGCATAGTTAAAGCCCCTAAAAGGAAAAAAAAAAAAAAAGTCCCTTGGACATTATTTAGAAAAAAGTCAGCTCCCATGGCGTAGTGGTCACTGCGCTAAACTTGTACGCGGGAGACATGGGTTCGATTCCCGGCGGGGTCAAAAAATTTGTATCATGCAAATGATTGATTCCGTGACTGGCTGTTGTGGGGCGCACTCAGCCTCGTGAGGAAAATGAGTAGCTATGACATATAAATGCGCAAAGCGACCGGTGCCAGCATGGCAGGTAGACATTGTATTTTAGGATTATTGAGATATTGGGAAAATCCTACAATGCTGCAGTGAGCACCAAAGTTGTGACATAATAACACAAAGAATGTAGTATTTAGAAAAAAAAATCTGTCGGGAAGTTAAACTCAAGGTCAAAATGTCGGCTATCTCAAGATACCTACTTGAAAAAATGGTCATCTATGGCGAGTTTTTTTTTTTGGTACTCTGTATGCGGAAAATCGGAAATATCTCCTGTAGCGGCAATAAAGTACAATAACATGATATTATGAGTGATGTTGGAGGTGGAAGCGAAACTGGAGAAGAGGTTGTAAGAGAAGGAGAAGAACGTGGGATGAGGACGAGGAGGAGAGAAGAAGAAGAAGGAGTTGTAAGGGGAAGGAGAAGAAGAAACAAGGAGAAGCTTGTAGGATTACGTGGGAAAGAAGAGGGAAAAGGATGAAGGGTATGGAGAAGAAGAGGGAGGAGGAGGAGGAGGAGGAGTAGAAGACAAGAAACAAGGAGGAGAAGGATTACGTGGGAAAGAAGAGGGATAGAAGAAGGATGAAGGAAACGGAGAAGAAGAGGGCGGAGAGGAGGAGGAGAAACAAGGAAGAGAAGTAGGAGGAGGAGAAGAAGAAGATAAGGAGGAGGAGTACTAAGAGGAAGAGGAGGAGAAAGAAAAGACAAGGAGGAGAAGGTGGAAGAGAAGGAGGAGACGGTTTATTCCCCTGGGACACCCGGAAACGTCAAATTGTTAGTTCTATCTCTTACATAAGCTAATATCCAGAAGTACCTTGTTTTTACGTAGGATATCAACCTATTTTACCTAGGTTCTACCTATCTTATCCCTATTTTCAGAAATTTTTCTACCTAAGCAAGTACTGGAAGGTAGTGCATCGGCCTTGTAAGTTGTAAGTGCTAGGTCTCAAGTGCGATTTCCGCCCGGGGCGTACTTTTTTTTTAAGAGGTTTGACAGAGGGAACTGTAACTGCTATGGTCTTATCGTCCCGAAATCGAAGAGCGAAGGAAGACGGGATAGGAGAAAGCCAGCCGTTCCGAGAACGAACAATATCCCATCAGGATAAAATCCGCAGATCGGAAGAGCGTCGTTATACCTAGTTATAGATTGATAATAATGTTTCTACCAATGCCTACTTCCCAAGTACCTATACGTAACATTATCTCACAACTATTAAGTGGATATTATTACAACTTATTATCGCACTTTTAAAAGTTAGTTAGCTTAGTTGGTAGTGCGTCTGCCTTGTAAGCGCTAGGCCGCGGGTTCGATTCCCGCCCGGGGCGGATTTTATCCTGATGGGATAATGTTCGTTCTCGGAACGGCTGGCTTTCTCCTATCCTGTCTTCCTTCTCTCTTCGATTTCAGAACGATAAGACCATAGCAGTTACAGTTCCCTCTATCAAACCTCTTAAAAAAAATGCATATCCCCTAATGAAATGTTCTCTCGTTAATTTTCCAGCTCACAAGATCACAGATAACCTCACGGATTTGGCCAAGAGAGCGGGAGGTCCCAGTTCTGTGGTATCTGTGTCTGGAGTCAGGAAAGCTATGGGGGTGCTCCCTACTGAAATAGACGTAAGTATATTTTTACTTTCCTTATCCTATAGGAAGGAAAGTAATGTAATCGGGTCAAATTTTCGATGTTCAGTTTTTAGTGCCAAAACACGTTTTGAGGTCCCTAGAGCTTAAATCCAAAGTTTCAGCCATTGGTCCGTGTGTGTGTCTGTCTGTAAACAAAATATCTCGAGAACGGTAAGAGCTAGAGACTTGAAATTTGGTATGTAGATGTCAAATGTGGCAAGGATGCGACACGAAACTTTTGGTTAAGACTGGTGCAACGGTTGGCGGCATTTTACCGCTTTTTGGCGGTTTTCGGTCTAATTTAACAATATCTCGGGAACGGTATAAGCTAGAGACTTGAAATTTGGTATGTAGTTCACAAATGTGACAAGGGTGCAACTTAAAACGTTTGGTTGAGATAGGTGCTGGGGTTGGCGGTATATTGACCGCTTGTTGGCGGGTTTCGACCGCTCTTTGGCGGTTTTCAGGTATACTGACTAAACGATTAGAGATATTGTAAATGTTACAACGGAACACCCAAATAATTAAGCACCATTCAGTAGGATCAGGAAGGTCGTGTGATGTTCACACCAGATTTTTTAAAGGGGTTTGATAGAGGTAGCTCCTAGCAGAACACCGAACACCGCTCTGTGTTTGTGTATGTGTAGAGTAGTAATGGCATAGCGAAACTTTCTATGGCCTTGAATATCGTTTAATTTTTATTTATTTTTTCAATTCTTCAATCGATCCACATAGTTACCTATACATAGGTAGGTACATCATAATTTAGTAATTTAGGCCCTATTTTCCCTGTTGTAGTCGACTTAGAGCCTGTTCTCACTTGTCCTTTGTCGTTCACGGGAAAAATCGTGTCCTGTGTAGGGGGATCAATCTCATTTAAATTACATTGCCAGTACAGGACATTCGGAAAAAAATCGGATGACACTCACGACAAGTGGGAACCGCACGATTTGGTTTGGCGGCCATCTGACATGTCTGTTTGACTATGGCCAGTGATTCCCAAACTAGGGTCCGCGCACAAGAAAAAGTTTACAGCTCCAGATATTGTCGTGACAGCATTATAGTTTATTGATCGAAAGATCGAAGTTACAGTTTATAGATCGAAAGATCGAAGTTATAGTTTATAGATTTACACTTAGGGATCGAAGGTGATTCAGGTATTTATTGACAGAATACCTGCCTGCCAAAATTCAAATCACGAGAAAAAATGAGAAACAACAAACGTCGCGTTACGTCGCATCAGATTTGCATCAAGTTTTTCAAGTTTAGTACTTGAGTAATTTACTACATAATTTTGTTTTTAAAAACAATAAAATTGTGATGAGAATCGTATGAGTGAGCAATAATACTAAATGAGGCCTTTTTGGACTGTCGGCCTAATGGGGCTTTTTAGCCGATGGTACCTATAAAAAAAGTAGTTGACCGAACAAAATAAGGTCTACGTTTTAACTCGACTGTTTTGCATTTAGTTAGGAAGTTTGTTTGATCCGCTATAGCTCACGATTGCCTGGTCTGATTTTGATGAAATTTAATACATGAGTTGCTTGAATCAAGGCAAGTCGATCCTTTTGGGGTCCCAGAACTGAGCGGGGTCCATTTTGGCCTGAACTTGAAGGTCTCCAATAAATGAGTAATCAACAACCACTAGTAAATAAATAATGAAAAAAGAAACACAAATAGGTACCCTAAAAGTTATATTCTAGAATGGAACTCGGAGTTTTTCCTCTTTGATAATGGTAACACAAGAAAAACTGTATTTTATGTTGTTCTAATTAATAGAAAACAGTTTAATAGATACGCACCTAATTATCTAGTCTAGTTTGCAAACAACTTATTATTATTATTCGATTATTATTAATTGCTTTAATTAAAATCTTGGATAAGACTTCAGCAACTATGTATGTGCAACTTAAAACGTTTGGTTGAGATAGGTGCTGGGGTTGGCGGTATATTGACCGCTTACTGACTAAACGATTAGAGATATTGTAAATGTTACAACAGAACACCCAAATAATTAAGCACCATTCAGTAGGATCAGGAAGGTCGTGTGATGTTCACACCAGATTTTTTAAAGGGGTTTGATAGAGGGAACTGTAACTGATGAGGTTTTATCGTAACGAAAACGAAGAGAGAAGAAAGACAGGGTAGGAGCTAATTTAGAGGGAAAGCCGTCCGAGAACGAACCTTATGTGTTTAGAATAAAATCCGCGCCGGGCGGAAATCGAACCCGCGGCCTAGCGATTACAACGTAGATCAATTTCATTATGTTGGTATGGCACGCTACCCTAAAAGCTAATTAGGCTGGCTCTATTTTTATTTTTTTTTAATACTATAAAAGGTAAGGGTTGTGTAGGTATTAGAATATTTATTTAATTATTTTATAATTCGTACACCCTGTTAGGTACCTATGATGGTCCCTACCTACCTATTCATTCTCCTCCAAGTGACCCGTTCATTACAGGGTATCAGTAATCCATCTAGCTCAGGGGTACTTAATTAACCTCGAAATTGGTGGACTGTTGATACTAAAATAATAATAATACCAATACCAAACCCTCAATGAAATAATAATAATACCTAATACCTATATGTACCTAATTCCTTGTTTTCTAAGCAAATGCGACTTGAATCCAAGAAGCCAGTTTTTGTTTTTAGGACGTCGTTTTTTAAGTGTCTCTCAGCCAGCCAAGTTAGCTTGAAGGGTAAGCGCGTCTGCCTCAAGGTCTCTCAGAAACTCAGGAACGCTTGTGGTTTGAAGAACCCCTGAACTAGCATCTTCATATTGGCACCTCTTGAGTTTAAATTTGGTTCTCATTAAAAATTTAACTCTCGGAAAAAAATTACTTGGAAAAATCGGCATGTGTATGAGGGCACCACTTATCCAATTAGACAATTACCTGAACCTACTAGTCAATCTCAACAGATAAGATCTCGATGAAGGTTGGATCTGAAGGTTGGTAGTTCGATTCTAATTCAAGTCATGAAATTGCGCACTCATTTATGTCAAGCTGCCAACCAAGGATGTCAGCCAAGCTTGGACGGCAGCGCGCCTACCTTCTGAATACCAGTTTGGGGGTTTGATTCCCTCGAGGTGAACTTTATCCCAAACAGATAAGGTTCGTTCTCGGAACGTTAGGAAATAGGAATGTTTCTAAGCACTGTAAGCAGAGATTTTTTTTAAAGAGGTTTGACAGAGGGAACTGTAACTGCTATGGTCTTATTGTCCTGAAATCGAAGAGAGAAGGAAGACAGAATAGGAGAAAGCCAGCCGTTCCGAGAACGAACATTATCCCATCAGGATAAAATCCGCCCCGGTACCCATAGCTGGTAACCACCTGCCAGACGAATCTACTTATGTCCACATGTTTGTACATTAGTTCTATATCCCTTTAGTAATTTAAGAATAGAATAAAATGCTTATTAGTTTGTACCTAAATTAAAACTAGATTGTATTAATAAATAAAAGTCCCGTCACAAGCTGCGCATACAGTATAGGCAACAACATATTATGTTCATTTCGCCTCAACGAGGTTAATACTGTTTTCTCCTCAGAAATCATACCAGTCTAGCTCACTTGGAGTTTAGAACGTCTGCCTTGTAAGCGCTAGTTCGCGAGATCTATTCCCACCCGTGGCGGATTTTGTCCTGAATTGATAATGTTCGTCCTCGGCACGGCTGGCTTTCTCCAATCCTGTCTTCCTTATTCTTCGATTTCGGAACTCAGTCTAGCTCGCTTGGAGTTTAGAACGTCTGCCTTGTAAGCGCTAGTTCGCGAGATCTATTCCCACCCGGGGCGGATTTTGTCCTGAATTGATAATGTTCGTCCTCGGCACGGCTGGCTTTCTCCAATCCTGTCTTCCTTATTCTTCGATTTCGGAACATTGTTACAGTTCCGTCTATTAATTTTTTTTTTATATATTTTTATTTTGAGCGATTTGATAGAGGGAACTCTAACTGCTAGGGTCTTATCGTCCCGAAATCGAAGAGAGAAGGAAAACAACGAAGAGAGACAGACCCTGCCTCGGTGGTGTATTGGTCAATCAAGACGTTCGCCTGGCAAACAGGAGAGCGTGGGTTCAATCCCAGCCAAGGCATGGAATTTTGTCCTCAAAATAATTTGAAATTTTGTCCACAATAATAGTAGTAGCCTACTGCTGGAGTAATTTAAGGGACTTTTCAGTCCTATGCGAGCAGTATAAATAAGCACTATTATTATTATAACTTAAAAGTACAAATATGAACCATTGAGTTATCCAACTTTGCAAAGTAGAGCTCAGATCCCACTCTTTTTATCCAACAATATCCGCTACGTATTTAGTAGGTAAGTATTGTCTAGGTACTCTAGGTAATCAGGTAGATGGTAGATGGGTAGATATCTATCAATGAACCTATAAACGCGTGAAAATGCGCAATAATTACCTAAGCACCGGTTCCTACAAAAAAGAGAAGATAGAGAATAGTAAGAAGTAGTTACCTACATAAATATTTTTAGCAAAAAACAGATTTCGTACTTTTTATCATCCCGAGTTGGACATAAGTTTTAATAGATTTCGTACGTGCAAGCCCTCGGTAATATTTTCGATATTAATACGTGCTTTTAATCTCAATTGATGTGAAATTTCCTTTTGATAAAAAAAAGAAAAATCTTGGTGCGAACATCACTCGACTTTTTATTACATTATAGCACTACAAGGTATTGTACCTACCTACTGTCTGGCTGGGGGACGTTGAACAGGGAGTAGACCAGCTTAGTCTGGCTGGGGGACGTTAAACAGGGAGTAGACCAGCTTAGTCTGGCTGGGGGACTTTAAATAGGGAGGATTCCAGTCTGAAAAATCCCTGGCCAAAGAAATAGCAAAGGTTGAGTGCGAAGGGCGTCCACTCGTAAAATTTGTAGCCCAAAAAAAAAAAAAAAAATGTCATACAACAAAGCAAACACCCTAGTTGGGGCTAATTGAGAGGCTGACGAAAAACGCCGAACCCGTCTGTACACGGGAAAAGGCGAAGAAGAATTTCCGTTGGAATAATTTCGACCAAATTGGGGGGCGAAAATCAAAAAATTGTCGAATTATTCAAACCTAAATAGGTGTCTTTGGCCTTGGAGTATTTCGGACTTTCAAAACTAAACAGGTGTATTGATCCCCCTACTTACGTATGTTGTTGAAAGTAAAAAGAGAGAAAAAAGAAAGTAAAAAGGGAACCAGAAGTAGCTATCTCATGTTAAAGGATGAAAAAGTTAATAAATGCAGACTGTGCAATATGATATTGAAATTGTGTATGAGTAAGCAGGGGAAATTGTGAAAAACTTTTCGAACTAAAAAGGAGAACAATAAAGAGACGAGAGGAGGAGGAGGAGGAGAAGGAGAAGGAGGAGGTGGAAGGGAAACTGGAGAAGAGGTTGTAAGAGAAGGAGAAGAACGTGGGATGAGGACAAGGAGGAGAGAAGAGGGAGATGTAAGGGGAAGGAGAAGAAGAAACAAGGAGAAGCTTGTAGGATGTCGGAAAGAAGAGGGATAGAAGAAGATGGAAAAGAATGAAGGGTCTGATTGAGCTAGAGATTCCAGATTTGTTATTGCAAATCGCCATTTTCGCGATAGGTTGTACCGCCCACACACTATCATTATTATTGACTTTAATAAATAATTAGTAATAGAATAGAATATACCTTGTTTATCCTGCCCGAATAGGACTGAAAAGTCCCTTTACCCCAACAGTCTAAACAATGTCTCGAATATTTGATGGGTTAAACGTTAAAGAATAATACATGTATCAGTAACAATACTAAATCAGGTCCCATGGCGTAGTGGTTACTGCGCTCGACTTGCACGCGGGAGACCCGGGTTCGATTTTCGGCGGGATCAAGCAATTTGTATCATGCAAATGATTGATTCCGTGACTGGCTGTTGCGGGGCCCACTCAGCCTCGTGTAATAATAGAATAGAATATACCTTGTTTATCCTACCCGAATTCCCGAATAGGACTAAAAAGTCCCTTTACCCCAGAAGTCTAAACAATGTCTCGAATATTTGATGGGTTAAAGAATAATACATGTATCAGTAACAATACTATATCAGGTCCCATGGCGTAGTGGTTACTGCGCTCGACTTGCACGCGGGAGACCCGGGTTTGATTTTCGGCGGGGTCAAGCAATTTGTATCATGCAAATGATTGATTCCGTGACTGGCTGTTGCGGGGCCCACTCAGCCTCGTGAGGAAAATGAGTAGCTATGACATATAAATGCGCATAGCGACATGTGCCAGCATGGTAGGTAAACATTGGATTTTAGGATTATTGAGATATTGGGAAAATCCTACAATGCTGCAGTGAGGAGAACAATAGAGAGACGAGAGGAGGAGGAGGAGGAGGTGGAGGTGGAAGGGAAACTGGAGAAGAGGTTGAAAGAGAAGGAGAAGAACGTGGGATGAGGACAAGGAGGAGAGAAGAAGAAGGAGTTGTAAGGGGAAGGAGAAGAAGAAACAAGGAGAAGCTTGTAGGATGTCGGAAAGAAGAGGGATAGAAGAAGATGGAAAAGAATGAAGGGTATGGAGAAGAAGAAGGAGGAGGAGGAGGAGGAGAAGGATTACGTGGGAAAGAAGAGGGATGAAGGAAACGGAGAAGAAGAGGGCGGAGAGGAGGAGGAGAAGAAGTAGGAGGAGGAGAAGAAGAAGAAGAAATATCTACAAGTAGAAAGTGGAGGAGGAAAAGAATAAGACAAAGGAGGAGTTCTAACAGAAAGAGGAGGAGAGGAAGAGGAGGAGAAAGAAAAGACAAGGAGGAGGTGGAAGAGGAGAGAGGAGGAGAGGAAGAGGAGGAGAAGTAGAAGACAAGGAGGAGAAGGTGGAAGAGAAGGAGGAGACGGTTTATTCCCCTGGGACACCCGGAAACGTCAAATTGTTAGTTCTATCTATTTCTATCTCTTACATGAGCTAATATCCTGAAGTACCTACCTTGTTTTTACGTAGGATATCAACCTATTTTACCTAGGTTCTACCTATCTTATCCCTATTTCAGAAATTTTCCTACCTAAGCAAGTACTGGAAGGTAGTGCGTCGGCCTTGTAAGTGCTAGGTCTCGAGTTCGATTTCGGCCCAGGCCGTACTTTATTCTAACAGGCAAGGTTCGATCTTAGACCGGCTGGCTTTCTCTCCTAACCTTTTCGCCTTCCCTCTTTGATTTCAAGAGGAAAAAACCTCCGTTGTAAGTTTTCCCTCTATCAAACCTCTGAACAAGAAAGAAACTGATAAAAACATCGTAGAGTTAAAACTCAGAACTTCACTTCGTTCCTTCAACACCTATAATCTTATATTATAAGAACAAGATCCATTCACTCATTCACATTTCACAGTTCACATTTCATAGTTCACACACTGATCGCTCCATCATACTTATACACCCTGTATACGCTACTTTTTTTTTAGCCAATAACCTTGGCTGTTCAATTTTTTTTACCATCGATTTGATATTTAACCATTTTGCGCAGCATTTCAACAATGATTCATCTTGTTGATCTGTCTGTGTCTGTGGAATGTAAAGAAGGCACTCTTATTTGAAGGTGCGCGTGAGTTATGGTTAAACTTGTTCCCTTATGACAATATAGGTATACATATACACCCTGTATACGCCACTTTTTTTAATTTTTAGCCAATAACCTTGGGTGTTTTTTTTACGCTTTATTTATAGTGGCAGGATTCTCCTAACGGAGCTCTTCCACCCAACCACTAATTTTATTAGTACAGTAATAATAAGAAAGAAAGAAAGAAAAAAAAAAAGATAACAATAATAGTAATAATTCGGCGCGAACGACATGTTGTAACACATAGTTAAAGCGCCTAAAAGGAAAAAAAAAATAAAATAATAATAATACAAATTAAATACAAAACCAAGGTTAAGTAGGGGAAAAAATAAAAATAAATAAATGTGAGGAAAATTAAATGTTTTTTAGATACTTGATCAGGGAAACCTTGAACCTACCGAGACTCTGTGATTCTCGTATGCCACTTGGAAGAGAATTCCACAGTTTGACAACAGATACATGGTAAGAATTACCAAATACCTGAGTTCTGTGTCTAGGAATTTCCAGGAGACCCAGGGATGCAAGCCTTCTGGCCCGCACCCGCATATACCTCCAAGTCTCCTGGAAATATTGAGGCCCCTGTGATTTCAGTATATTGAATAACAGTAACAGCATGTGTATAGGCTTTGCCGAGTATCCAGCCTCATCCAATCCAACCCGAGGTAATGTTCGGATACTCGGTCAAATTTTCTTAGGTTACAAACATACTGTATATTGAATAACAGTAACAGCATGTGTAGGCTTTGCCGAGTACCTATCCAGCCTCATCCAATCCAACCCGAGGTGATGTTCGGATACTCGGTCAAATTTTCTTAGGTTACAAACATACCTAACACATGATGAGTTCTGCGCTCTCTGAAGGGATTGTAGTAAGTAATTCAACCTTCAGATTTGGAGAATAAACAACATCACAGTAATCAAATAAGGGTAGAACTAAGGCCTCAATCAATCTCTTCTTTAATTCCTTGGGAAATACTTTCCTAAATCTACTTAGGTTGTGAAGAGAATGGTATACTCTCTTCCTTACCTCACCCACATGACACTCCCACGATCCTCAGTCTGTCCTGGGGAATGGCGACTATTCACCCGATGGTCTTCATTTGAACTCACTTGGAAAACGGAAGATATGTGAGCTGAGCTCTCTTCCTTACCTCACCCACATGACACTCCCACGATCCTCAGTCTGTCCTGGGAAATGGCGACTATTCACCCGATGGTCTTCATTTGAACTCACTTGGAAAACGGAAGATATGTGAGCTGATACAATGTCATTTCGTAAAATCCAAGGCGGGGAACACATCTGGCACTGGATCAGGTGTGAGTCAACGATCATCTGGCACTGGATCAGGTGTGAATCAACGAGCAGGCGGTACCTACCTACTTCGTGTTGGGATTTGGTATTGGTAACGTTAACTGTCGAAACCTTTTTACGAACGGAAAGTAAAACAAAAAGAAGAAGGAAAGAGAAAAGGCCGGAAACCGAGGTAAGAAGGATATAAAAAGAAGATAAGGGAGGGCAAACAAGGGAGAAGACAGAGAGGACGAAAGAAAGAGAAATATGGAGGGAGAACGAAAAGGAGGAAGAAACAAAAGTAGGGAGAGAGAGAACGGGAGGGAGGAAGAGAGAAACAAAGGTAGGTAAGGAAAAAGATAGCTCGGAAGAGAGGAAGAAAGAGCGAGAAAAAGGTAGGGAAAGAGAAACAAAGGTAGGGAGGAAGAAAGAGAGGGTAAGAGGGAAAAAGGAAGGCAGGGAGAGAGAAAGAAAAAGTGGTAGAACACACAATGTGTGTGAGAAAAGGGGATGAGATGAGGGGAGAAAGCTAGAAAAGGGATAAAGGTGGTAACGAAAAAAAGAAACGGAGATAAGGAGAAACAAAAGAAAGAGGAGAGAAAAAAGAAAGAGAAGAGGAGAGAAAAAAGAAAGAGAAGAGGGGAGAATACAAAAAGAAAGGTACGAAGAGAGACATTAGAAAATTGTTCATGAATTCCGTGTGAGCGGAATATCAAGCAGGAAATCCAGGGATAGGAACGAAAAGACAAAAGAAGAGAATCAAGCCTGTAATTGAAAATTGGACCTCCAGCAACAGAAACACTCGCCTTGAAGAAGTAGTACTAACAAGATTGAGAATCAAATTGGACCTCCAGCAACAGAAACACTCGCCTTGAAGAAGTAGTACTAACAAGATTGAGAATCGGCCACACCAGGCTAACACATAGTTACCTGTTTACCAAATCCCCTCATCCTACTTGTCGGTGTGGTACTCTGTATGCGGAAAATCGGAAATATCTCCTGTAGCGGCAATAAAGTACAATAACATGATATTATGAGTGATGTGGTACTCTGTATGCGGAAAATCGGAAATATCTCCTGTAGCGGCAATAAAGTACAATAACATGATATTATGAGTGATGTAGTTGCTAAGCACATCAGTCCTTCTCAAACTGTGTTCCGCGAGGTCACCTTAGGTGTGCCGCGAGATTTTGGTATTTAAAAACATATCACTAAAAGATAAAATACTATACCTATGCTCCTAGGTGCGCACAAGATGCTCATTACACTAAAAGGTGCAATGAGCATCTTGTGCGCACCTAGGAGAAATAAACCTAACTCCAGATTGTAGGTACTGTCCAACAATCTAATAAATGTACCTACATAATTATCAATGATTTATTGTATCAGCAATTACAAAAGCAAAACAGGTACATAATAGGTATTGTTCTTGTATTAAATTATGAATTGATGTCAACGCCGGAACCTATTTGGAATACTTATTAAATCGATTTATATGAAAATATTGGTCATTCGAAATCGATTTATATTACAATTATTGCCCAATCGATTGATTAATATTCTATGGCGATATAAAAAGAAGATAAGGGATGGCAAACAAGGGAGAAAACAGAGAGGACGAAAGAAAAATATGGAGGGAGAACGAAAAGGGAGGAAGAAACAAAAATAGGGAGAGAGAGAGAACGGGAAGAACGGGAGGGAGGAAGAGAGAAACAAAGGTAGGTAAAGAAAAAGATAGCTCGGAAGAGAGGAAGAAAGAAAGGGAAAGAGGGAAAAAGGAAGGCAGGGAGAGAGAAAGAAAAAGTGGTAGAACACACAATGTGTGTGAAAAAAAGGGATGAGATGAGGATGAGGGGAGAGAACTAGAAGAGGGATAAAGGTGGTAACGAAAAAAAAAAACGGAGATAAGGAGAAACAAAAGAAAGAGAAGAGGAGAGAAAAAAGAAAGAGAAGAGGGACAGAAAAGAAAGGGAAGAGGGGAGAATACAAAAAGAAAGGTAAGAAGAGAGACATTAGAAAATTGTTCATGAATTCCGTGTGAGCGGAATATCAAGCAGGAAATCCAGGGATAGGAACGAAAAGACAAAAGAAAGGAAAGAAAATTAAATATAAAGAAAAAGAAAAAATGGAAATCAACATTAAAGGAAATACTGGAATAGGAAGCCTCAAGATGGAATGGTTTGACAAGTAACCAAGTTGGATCTTTCGCTATTCTTCTTCTCCTCTCTCCCTCTCTCTCTTTTTTTTTTTAGAGGCTAAGAGGTGTGATAAGGGAAACTGTAGCTGCTAAGGTCTTATCGTCCCGAAAGCGAAGAAGGAAGATAGGATAGGAGAAAGGCAGCCGTTCCGAGAACGAACCTAATCCGTCCAGGATAAAATCCGGCCCGGACGGGAACCGTACCCGCGGCTTAGCGCTTACGAGGCAGACGCGCTACTCTGTTACCGTATCTACTCTCCAATCTAACTAGGCTGGGGTTCAGACGTTCAGTACTTTCCTGAAGGTAAGTAAGGTCGTATTTTTTTTTTTTTTTTTTTTTTTTTTAGTACTCTCCTGAAGGTAAGTAAGGTCGTATTTTTCTTTCGGAAAAATCAGGCATTATTCCAATTACCTGCCTAATTTCCACCATTAGATTTCCCAAAGGCCAGCCTTCGCGCTGCCAGCCAAGCTAACTAGGCTGGAAATTCTGCTCCTAATCATCCCGCTATATCCTAAACAGGATCCTGAAACTCATACGTAGACGTAGGTAGAATAAATACAAACACACACTCACATATACACACTCACACACACACACATTGAAAGTGCAAAGTGTAAAGGGCAAAGGACATATCGACAAGCAACAGGGGCAAAGAGGGAGGAACACGAAGGAACATAGCATACAAAGCGCAATGTAGGAGACAATATAAATCAAGATGGAAATATAAATTTAAGATAAAGGAGAAAGAATGAGAAAGGCTAGAGAGGGGAATTGAAATGCACACACTCACATATATATACACACACACACTCACACACACACACACACACACACACACACACACACACACACACACATATATATATATTGAAAGTGCAAAGTGTAAAGGGCAAAGGACATATCGACAAGCAACAGGGGCAAAGAGGGGGAACACGAAGGAACATGGCATACAAAGCGTAATGTAGGAGACAATATAAATCAAGATGGAAATATAAATTTAAGATAAAGGAGAAAGAATGAGAAAGGCTAGAGAGGGGAATTGAAATACAGAATAAAGGAGAGAAAGAGAAGGGAGGAGGGGGTGGAGGAGGATGAGGAGAAGGGAGGAGAAAAAACGTGGAAGGATAGAGGGGATATAAATATAGAGAATTGAGAGTAAGAGGAGGAGGAGGAGGATAAGGGTAAGGAATGGAGAAAGAATGAGAAAGGGTAGAGGGGAATTGAAAGACAGAATAAAGGCGAGAAAGAGGAGAAGGGGGAGGAGGAAGGAGAGGATAAAGAACATGGAACGATAGAGGGGGGAATAAAAATAAAGAAAGAAGGAGAGGTGGAAAAGGAGGAGGAAGGACAGGAGAAAGAACGAGCGGGAGAGGAGAACGGGGGGGAGAAGGATAAAGAACATAGAAGACTAGAGGGGGAATAAATAGAGAGAACGAAGGAGGAGGAGGAAGGAGAGAAGAAAGAACATGAAAGGATAGAGGAGGAATAAAAATAGAGAAATAACGAAAGGAAATAGGGAGAAGAGGAGAAAACGAGAGAAAGAGAAGTATTCAGAGGAGGTGGAGAAGAAGAAGGAAACATGATAATAATATTGATGGAAAGTCAATAAACACTCGGGGGTGCGAAGAGAAAATGGGAGAAGAAAGAAGAATTTCGGAACGCTAAGACCTTAGCAGAGCGTTACTGTATCAAATATTTCAAAAGGTTACTTTCTGGTGTTCTCGTGTTGACCGAGCACCGAAATGGGAAGTACCTATTGTGTATCTTCTCGCCCATCTGATTTCATCAGGCCTAACCAGACGATTAAATCATGTAAAATCGCGTGGACTGATCAATTAGGTACCCATAGCTGGTAACCACCTGCCAGACGAATCTACTTATGTCCACATGTTTGTACATTAGTTCTATATCCCTTTAGTAATTTAAGAGGAGAGAGAGAGAGGAGAATAGAAAAGTATAGAGGGAGAAGAGGACAAAATAAAAAGAGAGAGAAACAAGGGAAAAAAAGGAGCTGTAGTAAATATCTTGGAGGAGGAGGAAGAGAAGAAGACGTAGAAAGAGAGAAGGGAGGGAGAGAGAGAGGAGAATAGAAACGTACCTATGGTGGGAGAAGAGGACAAAATACAAAGAGTTGAAAGACAGAGAGAGAAAGAAGGAAATTGTGGGGCGCACTCAGCCTCGTGAGGAAAATGAGTAGCTATGACATATAAATGCGCAAAGCGACCGGTGCCAGCATGGCAGGTAGACATTGTATTTTAGGATTATTGAGATATTGGGAAAATCCTACAATGCTGCAGTGAGCACCAAAGTTGTGACATAATAACACATTTTTTTTTTAGTTAAGCAAGGTCTTTTCACTGAATTGTTAGTTGTATATATTTCTTTAACCCATCAAATATACGAGACCTTGTTTAGACTGCTGGGGTAAAGGGACATTTCACTCTTTTCAGTCCTATTCGGGCAGGATAAACATTAAACAAGGTATATTCTATTCTATTTCATGTATAATAAGCAGGGTATATTCTATTTTCTACATATATAAACAAGGTATACTCGTATTCTATTCTATTCTAGATATCTTGGAGGAGGAGGAGGAGGAAAGAAGAAGAAAAAAACATAATAAACCTAAAGAAATAACAATAAAAAACGCAGAAGTTTCATATTTATATCATGGGATAGTATTTTTTTATTTTTTTTTTTAAACAATACACCTTGATAAATTTTATGACTTGGACTCGAACCACGAACCTCCGGATCCGAAGTCCATCGCGTTACCCAAACATCACTGAGGTTGTCACGTGTGGTTCACCTAATCTGGTAGGTAATTTTACTTATCTTAGTGTACTAACATAATTACATTGGAAAGTCCTAGGCCAACCACTCACTATCAGGTATCAGGTAGACCTGACAGGCGGACCTTTTCAGCCGTACCTGTCACGTCTACCTGAAAGTGAGTGGCTGGGTCTCCCCTTGAGACTATGCTTAGCACGAACTTAAGAGCCAGCATTTTGTTCATAAATATGGGTGTTAATCATAAAATATCTGAGGTAAAGAGAATTTTTTTCACAACTTTTGTGAACATCACGGTCACGGCATTACCAAGTACCTTCTTTGCAATGAATTCGGACTTTTTACTCTTTTTACAGTGGTAATGCCACCACTGATCGCTACCTCCATCAAAGTAGTCTGTCTCCATGACGCCCGCCACAGCCAACACTAACCTTCCGACTGTCAGACCGTGTCTCAGTGGCGGACATGAGGCTGAGGGCACTCCAAACTCCAAGCAGGGCAAAAGTTCGGCCCAGCCGGGAATCGAACTCAGGGCCTCGTCGAATCGAAGGTTGTTTTTTAGCCGGGAATCGAAGGTTGCATTTTCCGCCGGAAATCGTTTTCCAGGAACCGCCGGGAATCGCTTTCCGGGAACCGCCGGGATCGCTTTCCGGGAACCGCCGGGAATCGAACTCAGAGCCTCGTCATTCCTCGCTGTGAATATTGCCGAAGCCCAATACTAAGACCCGGTGCGTGTGTGTAGCGAGACGCGCGGCTTCACATTGGCTTTCCATCGAATTGAACATCTCCTCTTGCTTTCGAATGCTTTTTTCGCCGGGAATCGCTTCCCGAAAACCGTCGGAAGGTTGTTTTTTAGCCGGGAATCGAAGGTTGCATTTTTGGCCGGGAATCGTTTTCCAGGAACCGCCGGGAATTGCTTTCCGGGAACCGCCGGGAATCGAACTCAGGGCCTCGTCATTCATCGCTGTGAATATTGGAACGTGCCGAAGCCCAATCCTAAGCCCCGGTGCGTGTGTGTAGCGAGTCGGGCAGCCTCATATTGGCTTTCCATCGAGTTGAACATCTCCTCTTGCTTACGAATGCTGTCCGGGGCTGACGAGGCTGTAGGGGCAGTCGAGGAACTGGCCCCGGCTGGGTTTGAAGTTGAGCTCGATGTGGTCGCCCCTGAGAAAACGAACGGAATTTGATAAAAATTGAGGTTTGATAGAGGGAACTGTAATAGGTACCTTACACAATCATTAGTAATGTCATTATTTCCAAGTAATGATGATGAAAAATCAGAAAATCCGGAATTCGCGGCCTCATATTGGCTCTCCATCGAGTTGAACATCTCCTCTTGCTTTCGAATGCTGTCCGGGGCTGACGAGGCTGCAGGGGCAGTCGAGGAACTGGCCCCGGCTGGGTTTGAAGTTGAGCTCGATGTGGCCGCCCCTGAGAAAACCGAACGGAATTTGATGAAGATTGAGGTTTGATGGAGGGAACTGTAATAGGTACCTTACACAATCATTAGTAATGTCATTATTTCCAAGTAATGATGATGAAAAATCAGAAAATCCGGAATTCCATCATTAGTAATGACATTACTAATGATCATGTAAGGTACCTATAAGAACGGAGGTCTTATCGTCCCGAAATCGAAGAGAGAAGGAAGACAGGAGAATCGGCCTTTAGTCATAGAATAAAGTGGATGTCTCTACTGATGACAGAGAGAGGTTTCCAGCCGTTGCGAGAACGAACCCAGGGTGTCTACCAAAATGGAAAAATAAAATTCCCTGACTTTTCTCGGTTTTCCAGTCCATTTTTTCCAAATTTCCAGTATACTTTCTACCAAAATGGAAAAATAAAATTCCCTGACTTTTCTCGGTTTTCCAGTCCATTTTTTCCAAATTTCCAGTATACTTTTTCAAGATTTCTGTATACTCCGTAATGATAGCTTTTATTTTCGCAATATCTTCCACCGCCAGCGGACTTTTACGATGGCGGACATAAAGGCCTGAAGATCATTAGACTGGCAATTCGGCGTGCAGAACTTGTCTTGAGACGAACGTGGGGATCAGCACATAACTTGCGCGGTGGAATTACTGAGGGTGTTCAATCTCCGAAGGATTAGAGAAATGAGAAAGAAATTCGAATGATGGTTCTCGATCTAAAGAAAAAGCAAGTGAGATGAAAAGATCTGCATTGAAAGCAGCAAAGCATCTATTTGAAGAATTGATGATTCTCATGAAAAATATAACTGTCCAAATGTATTTTTTTCGTAAAGATCGTCAAAAATAATAAATAATCCGAAAAGATTTTTTTTTAAAAGTATTTCTTCTCTAAGAAATTCGTCCCCAAAGTGTGCGCGGGAAAAATAATGAGATTCAAATTTTTAAAGCGTAGGCTGCTTACTAATGATGGTCAAACTATCGAAAGAAGGAACTGAGTAGTGATTCTTTTCAAGAACAAAATGAACCAAGGCTAAACAATGATTGCCAGGAATATACTCATCATACTTAGATAACCATTATCTGTTTACTGCTGGACAAAGGGCTCTTCTTCAATACACCATTGAATTGTATCCAAAAATACACTGTTCCGTTCCAACACAATTTGGCGAAGTAAGTAGATACAACTGCATCGGAACCTTCTGTCCACTTTTACATAAACACTGATGAAACAAATTTAAACCACATGAACCTATATTGATAGAAGAGACGGAAGAGAAGAGAGAAAACAGACAGACACTCCAAATTCCTGTTGGTGTCGGACTCAATGAGCGCTATCCAAGCTATTGCCAACATATGTTCCTCCTACAAAAACTCCCTGACTTCGAAAATTTATTCTGCCTGGAAAGATTTAAAGTCATGTGGCAAAGAAGTGACACTCATGTGGTGTCCGTCACACTGCGGCATCAGTGGGAACGAGGCTGTCGACACGGCAGCTAAAACATCAAAAAATTTCGAAAGTTATATCCACTTTTTTTTATACCAATAATTTACGACATACAGCCTGATTCCCTCGAATTCGCCATCAAAAATTTTGTCAAAAGAAAACGAATGTGCCATCAAATTCATTACAAGTACATACAAGACGAGTATTGTTTACCCCCCCCCCAATACGTTTCTATAGAACACAAAATTACAGCGCCGCAGGCAAAATTTTTGCGAGAAAATATGAGTTGCCCCTTCAAGGAGAGAAGGGGAGGAGGAAGGAGAGGATAGAGAACATGGAAAGATAGAGGGGGGAATAAAAAAAAAAGAATGAAGGAGAGGTGGAAAAGGAGGAGGAAGGACAGGAGAAAGAACGGGCGGGAGAGGAGAACGGGGGGGGATGAGGCTGAGAAGGATAAAGAACATAGAAGACTAGAGGGGGAATAAATAGAGAGAACGAAGGAAAGGAGGAGGAGGAGGAGGAGGAAGAAGGAGAGAAGAAAGAACATGGAAGGATAGAGGAGGAATAAAAATAGAGAAATAACGAAAGGAAAAAGGGAGAAGAGGAGAAAACGAGAGAAAGAGAAGTATTAAGAGGAGGTGGAGAAGAAGGAAACATGATAATAATATTGATGGAAAGTCAATAAACACTCGGGGGTGCGAAGAGAAAATGGGAGAAGAAAGAAGAGAAGAAGACGTAGAAAGAGAGAAGGGAGAGAGAGAGAGGAGAATAGGAAAGTATAGAGGGAGAAGAGGACAAAATAAAAAGAGAGAGAAACAAGGGAAAAAAAGGAGCTGTAGTAAATATCTTGGAGGAGGAGGAAGAGAAGAAAACGTAGAAAGAGAGAAGGGAGGGAGAGAGAGAGAGAGAGAGGAGAATAGAAACGTACCTATGGTGGGAGAAGAGGACAAAATACAAAGAGTTGAAAGACAGAGAGAGAAAGAAGGAAATACTGACCAAAAATTCTTTTTCCATTTTTTAGGCTTTGAAAAATTCCCTGACTTTTTTGGATTTTTGTCAATTTTTTGAGAAATTCCCTGACAATTCCCTGATGTAGTGGTTAAATTGTAGTACTTGTTTAGACTGCTGGGGTAAAGGGACTTTTCAGTCCTATTCGGGCAGGATAAACAAGGTATATTCTATTCTATTCTGACACCCTGCGAACCTTATCCCGTACATTTTTTGAGCCTCGACCCAAACACACTTCGCACATTTAAGAAGCCTACTTTCAAACTCAGTTTTCAATTAATTTATTTATTTATTTATTTATTTACAATATTAGAATCTTACCCTAAGTTCTATGCCTCTGTGTATATAACATTATAATTCTATGTTGGCACACTATAATAAATCTAAATAAATAAATCTATACCTCTAAGATCTCTCTTCTGAGCTTGTAGGAAAAAGATCTAACAAACTTACTATACATCTTATCACACCGGTATTCGAACCAAAGCCCCGACTTACCCGCATTCTTGATGCCCATGAGGCGTTGAAACTTGGAGGTCATTCGCCCATCCTGGTCGCCCGAGAATGTGGCGCCCTGCCAGATAGTGGCAGTTTTGGCGGCATTACTATCTGTAGGGGCGACAGAGGTTACCGGCGCCGCGGTAGTGGGGATAGGCGCTGTGCTGGTGCTCCCGGTCGTGCTGCTGGTACTTGGCTGAAAGAGAAGTCGAAAAATGTTTTTACTTGGGGCTTGAGGAATTGCGAAAAATATGATGACACCCGAAAAAACTCTCGAATATTTCATTGTGATAGATTGAAGTTTGGTATAGGTACATATTTGAAGAAAAAGTCGGCTTCCATGGTCAGCACGCGGGAGACCCGGGTTCCAACCACCGGATCCGAAGTCCATCGCGTTATCCAAACATCACTGAGGTTGTCACGTGTGGTTCACCTAATCTGGTAGGTAATTTTACTTATCTTAGTGTACATAATTACATTGGAAAGTCCTAGGCCAACCACTCACTATCAGGTATCAGGTAGACCTGACAGGCGGACCTTTTCAGCCGTACCTGTCACGTCTACCTGAAAGTGAGTGGCTGCTACTCCCAGGTCACTTAATTCAAAAACTTAATCATAAAATATCTGAGGTAAAGAGATTTTTTTTTTTTTCCACAACTTTTGTGAACATCACGGTCACGGCATTACCAAGTACCTCCTTTGCAATCAATTCGGACTTTTCACTCTTTTTACAGTAGTAATGCCACCACTGGTCGCTACCTCCATCAAAGTAGTCTGTCTCCATCATACCCGCCACAGCCGACACTAACATTCCGACTGTCAGACCGTGTCTCAGTGGCGGACATGAGGCTGAGGGCACTCCAAGCAGAGCAAAAGTTCGGCCCAGCCGGGAATCGAACTCAGGGCCTCGTCATTCATCGCTGTGAATATTGAAATGTGCCGAAGCCCGATCCTAAGCCCCGGTGCGTGTGTGTAGCGAGACGCGCGGCCTCACATTGGCTCTCCATCGAGTTGAACATCTCCTCTTGCTTTCGAATGCTTTTTTCGCCGGGAATCGCTTCCCGAAAACCGCCGGAAGGTTGTTTTTTAGCTGGGAATCGAAGGTTGCATTTTCCGCCGGAAATCGTTTTCCAGGAACCGCCGGGAATCGTTTTCCAGGAACCGCCGGGAATCGAACTTGGGGTCTCGTCATTCATCGCTGTGAATATTGAAATGTGCCGAAGCCCGATCCTAAGCCCCGGTGCGTGTGTGTAGCGAGACGCGCGGCCTCATATTGGCTCTCCATCGAGTTGAACATCTCCTCTTGCTTTCGAATGCTTTTTTCGCCGGGAATCGCTTCCTGAAAACCGCCCGAAGGTTGTTTTTTTTTAGCCGGGAATCGAAGGTTGCATTTTCCGCCGGGAATCGTTTTCCAGGAACCGCCGGGAATCGCTTTCCGGGAACCGCCGGGAATCGAACTCGGGGCCTCGTCATTCATCGCTGTGAATATTGGAACGTGCCGAAGCCCAATCCTAAGCCCCGGTGCGTGTGTGTAGCGAGTCGCGCGGCCTTATAATTATTTGATTGACAAGAACTTGATCTGGCATTAGTAATCTTTTGTTCACTTATATCTCTTACATATTATGTTAAGGCAGTCTCTTCCTGATCCCTTGTGTGTCGCGTGCCCTTTTGTTTAGGACTATTGTACTGCAAATCTCTTACATAATTCTCATCCTTATTTTAAAATATTTTGTCTTAAACTCCCTCATTGAATTATGTTAAGGCAGTCTCTTCCTGATCCCCTGTGTGTCGCGTTCCCTTTTGTTTAGGACTATTGTACTGCAAATCTCTTACATAATTCTCATCCTTATTTTAAAATATTTTGTCTTAAACTCCCTCATTGATAGGCAACCTCCCTGGCCGAGTGCCTTTTTTTTACTAAGATTCGTTCATATTTGTACGTTAGACTTTGTTGGGGAGTGATATTTAAAACAGGGAGGATACCAGCCTGAAATTTCCCTTGCTAAAGAAATAGCAAAGGTTGAGTGCGAACGGCACCCATTCGTAAATTTTGAAATTTGAGAGACTGACCAAAAACGCCGACCCCGTCTGATTTACTTCATTGGTTGATTTTCTTTTCCACAGAGATGACAGACACTTCGCCAACAACGGCAAGGGTGACAAGCTCTACGACAGAGAGCGCGGTAACGGGTTCCCTCCTAGCAATGTCCACAAGTCGGACCGACATTTCGATCGGCACGACAGAGATCGGTGCGATGAGGATCGGCCCAGGGATCGCTCACACGATCGGGAACACAAGTCCAAGCGTAGCTCCTCGAGACACCACGATCGCGATCGGGAAAGGTAAGATTTTCTCTACTCGAGATCGGTTTTAAATTTTGGCAAAATACTCTCTCAGGTATTTCACATGCAGAATTCCAACTTATTGTTTCATTACAAATTTTCATAAGTAAATGGTTTCTTGAAATTGAGTTGATCCCAAGGGCAAGGAAAACCTAGACCCTTGACAAATGGAGTGTGCCTGAAGGCATGTGATGTGTTCCAATCCACTCGACCCCAAATTTGGGAATATTCCTAATTCCTGCCGAATTTTCAGATTTCTAGGTACCGTAAATTGGGTGCTCCCCACTTTACGGTATGAACGAAAAGACCTTGGTTAGACTGGGGGGGGGGGGGGGGGGGGGAGGGTTTTTCACGTTTTGCAAATATTTTGACGGTCACCATGACATTATAATGGGTATCCAAAGTTTTACAAGTTTTTTCCTCTGTAATCGTACGTCATAATCATAACTTTTTCGAAGTGCGAAACGTGAAGTTCTGGAACAAACCCTAAGGGCTTTCTTCTATCAAGCACTTCTTAGTGTGTACCCTCCCATCAATTTTTCAAAAAGGTATTGCACAATATTCTCGTTTTGAATCAACCTTAGTAGTGTAGTGGCATGATGGACTTCAGAACCAGAAGTTGGTTTGGTGTAAGGCCACCCACTCACTATTAGGTATCAGGTAGACCTTACGGGCCGACCTTTTCACCTGTACCTGTCAGGTCTGCCTGATTTTGTGTGTGCTCATCAGGTAGACCTGACAGGCGGATCTGATCAGGTGTACCTGTCAGGTCTACCTGATTTTGTATGTGCTCATCAGGTATCAGTTAGACTTGACAGGCGGACCTTTTCAGTCGTACCTGTCAGGTCTACCTGATTTTGTGTGTGCTCATCAGGTATCAGGAAGACCTGACAGGTGTACCTGTCAGGTCTACCTGATAGTGGCTGGCCTAAGGAGTGCTTCATGGGAGAAAACCTCATTCGGAGTGCCTCATTCTCTGAGAATAGAATAGAATAGAATATACCCTGCTTATACTGCCAGAATGAGACTGAAAAGTCCCTTTACTCCCGCAGTCTAAGCAAGGTCTCATGTATTTGGTACAAAATTTTCAAAAATAAATTACAATTAATAGACCCTTGCTTAAATTAAAAAAGCCTGAGGAGCCTGAGGGGTCTTAATCATTTCTAATTTAATTCTAAACTTACCAAAAACTCACTAAAATAGATCATTTAACATTTATGCTGGGCTTTACCAACTCAGAATTGAGATCTAAGTAAAACATACAAAACGACTTAGAATGAAAATATGTATATTGCCTTTATGATATTTCAGTTGCATTTTAAGTTCAAGCTACAGTATATTATGTTATCGAATTGAAAAATAAATACATTAACGTTATTTTTATACCGATATTTACCAAATAATATTCCTGTGGCTTGTCCTTTATTTTCACTTAGGTAGGTACGCCTTATAATACCTACATTACATACGTATAGTTACCTACTATACCCTATTAGAATAGAATATACCCTGTTTATACTGCCAGAATGAGACTGAAAAGTCCCTTTACTCCCGCAGGGTATTAGGTATGTGGGTAGTTTTACTTTTCCTACCAGTTCCTGCAACCTAATGTAGGTACCTACTTCTGATTTTTTTTGTTTAGGGCTTTCTTCCACCTAACCACTCTATGCTGATTACTCATATTGAGATCGTCTGGTCTGTCAGACAGTCGTAACGTGCGTGGCGGGAAAAGCTTCAGACCATCTGAGAGATATCATTCTAGGTCTCGAGGAGATTTTTCCGCTACTCAGCGGGGATTAGAGGTTATACCTACATCTACATACGAAGAGAAATACACATAATTTTTATCGGGGTTGTTGAGTAAAAATAAGAAGTTATCTCAGCATTCGAGATTTATCTAGATTATTAAAACTCGGGGGTAATCTTACAAGCCGTATGTCTTCGGCTTTCTTATCAAAAGAAATATTTCGTCACCTCGTGTGGACACGCTCTGTGCAAGTAACGCACTCTTGCGGAATTTCTTTAAACTACAAATCAAATCAACTTTTTCGGCCATCATGAAAATTTTTCCTCAATTTAACTCAATTTCAAATTTCCAAAGTTTTCCATTTCCCAAAATAGCCCATACACCATTTTCGGATTTTTGGGAGTCTACAATAGTGCTCCTTTAGTCCTTTAGATTTTCTTCAAGAAACCCCTAAAAACTGCTTCTGAGTTCACCTCAGAACCTTTTCGTTGGTATATGTTCTCTACCTACTCCATCCTGTTTTAAACCTCAGGGTGTAAAGGTTGCACAATTTTAGATGGATAGACTTTAGATTTTTCTATAAAAAGGTTGTACATGTAGGTATTTACCTCAGAACCACTTTTACATTACTTCACATGAATAGACTTACCTAGGAACCCGTTACTAACAACTGGAACAGGTAGACATGGAAAATAACGAATGATCTCCTAGCTTTGTTTCAATTTTCTGTACTTTGTAGTTTGAACTTGGGAAACACTTTAAAATAAAAAAAAAAAGTGAATAAAGTGATAACAAAAGTGTTTGTTCCTTTTTCCTTTGTTGATAACGTCTCGTGAAACGTGGATGTGGATAGCCATTTGTGGAACGTGCTCAAAGATAGCCAACTGTTGGCTGCCAACAATTTGGAACCTTTGAGAAGTTAGCACCGTTTCATTACCAAATAATATTCCTGTGGCTTGTCCTTTATTTTTATTTAGGTAGGTACGCCTTATAATACCTACATTACATACGTATAGTTACCTACTATACCCTATTAGGTATGTGGGTAGTTTTACTTTTCCTAACAGTTCCTGCAACCTAATGTAGGTACCTACTTCTGATTTTTTTTTTTTTTAGATTTTTCCGCTACTCAGCGGGGATTAGGTTATACCTACATCTACATACGAAGAGAAATACACATAATTTTTATCGGGGTTGAGTAAAAATAAGAAGTTATCTCAGCATTCGAGATTTATCTAGATTATTTATTAAAACTCGGGGGTAATTTTACAAGCCGTATGTCTTCGGCTTTCTTATCAAAAGAAATATTTCGTCACCTCGTGTGGATGCGCTTTGTGCAAGTAACGCACTCTTGCGGAATTTCTTTAAACTACAAATCAAAATCAAATCAACTTTTTCGGCCATCATGAAAATTTTTCCTCAATTTCAAATTTCCAAAGTTTTCCATTTCCCAAAATAGTCCATACACCATTTTCGGATTTTTTGGAGTCTACAATAGTGCTCCTTTAGTCCTTTAGATTTTCTTCAAGAAACCCCTAAAAACTGCTTCTGAGTTCACCTCAGAACCTTTTCCAAGACGACTTTTCCCCAGTTGATTTCACGCTCTTGGCTCGGTGGAAACTGGAAGGTGGACTCTGGGTTTTGGGAACAGAGATCAGCCAGTGGGAGTGAATAGTGGGAGAGAATGGACTCTCTCTGCAATTATGGGAGTGATGAAGAATCTGCACACCAGTCTCAACATAGGGTAAGGCATTTCATTTGCAAAGTTCTTTAGAAAGCTCAGAAGAGCCTTCTAGGCTCGTCATTTTATTGAAAGTTCTGGGAACTGGACAAGGATCTTCCTGTTTTTAGTCTAAAATCTCCTGTAAAAGTTTTTGTAACCTGTGATAAAGCTTGAAGATTACATTCATTCTCTGAGCATCCTCAAACAGGAATAAACCATGAGATCACAGGCTTATCCATCAGCCTTTGACAAACCTAGAAAGTTAGAACCATCCCATTATTTTCTTTCTACATCAGCTTCTCAACTGGTTGAATAGTTGATATGATTCCAACAGCAGTGGATTAAACGTCTTTTTTTTCTGGTAGATTTTAATTGATAATAAACTACATTTTTTTTTTTTTTTCTTTTTCAATTTTGTTGTTTCAGTCTTCATACAACAGTGCTAACGACTGGCAGAATGAGCAAGACGTAAACTATGAACATGATATGATTCCAACAGCAGTGGATTAAAAGTCTTTTTTTCTTCTGGTAGATTTTAATTGATAATAAACTACATTTTTTTTTTCTTTTTCAATTTTGTTGTTTCAGTCTTCATACAACAGTGCTAACGACTGGCAGAATGAGCAAGACGTAAACTATGAACCTGTTACAATGGACATGAGTGAGGTAAGACATAATTATAACTTCATACACTATTTGTTTCAAGTGTACCAAACTTATTGCATTGCTGCTCTGCATAAGCAGTACATTTATGTGACGAACCAACATGGTTTACAAACAAGAATACCTATGAAACTGAAAGAAGCTCAATCAAGCTAAATCTAAAATTCAACTTTTTTTGGTAATTATTTGGTACTTTTACTACAGCAGATGGTCATTTATTTGTTTCTGTGGGTAAAAAAGAGCATTTGCCTTGATTTAATATCTCTTTTAATATTGTTAATTAATAGTAGAGATATTTGTTTTAGGAACCCTTTTTTCAGACTATCAAAGTTTACAGAAATCTGCAAAAGTAAAAATGCCATATAATTGCACATTGCTGCTCTGCATAAGCAGTACATTTATGTGACGAACCAACATGGTTTACAAACAAGAATACCTATGAAACTGCAAGAAGCTCAATCAAGCTAAATCTAAAATTCAACTTTTCTTGGTAATTATTTGGTACTTTTACTACAGCAGATGGTCATTTATTTGTTTCTATAGGTAAAAAAGAGCATTTGCCTTGATTTAATATCTCTTTTAATATTGTTAGTCAATAGTAGAGATATTTGTTTTAGGAACCCTTTTTTCAGACTATCAAAGTTTACAGAAATCTGCAAAAGTAAAAATGCCATATAATTGCCTTACTTCTTACTTTCTATGTTACCTGGTAATTTGTGTATACTTTTTTCTGCATCATCTTTGCATAATTATTTGATATTTTGATACCTTATATGAAACACTAATGCATGTTCTTCTAAGTAAACATAAACATGTATAAATTACTTATAGGTAGATTTTATCAGCATAAATTATGAATTTAGATAGTTGAAATAAGCTTGGAGAAGAGATCTTAGAGATTAAAACTCAAGTTTTGATCTAGCAACATTGCCTTTCTGCTTCTAAGAATGAAAAAATATTAGGCACACATCTTACTATAGTATTTTTTCTCTTCATGATCACAAGAAAAAGAAAAACTAGCTACTTTCTTCCCTAGAACACATTTTGAAATCAACCCCAGTACTAATACTTGTATCTTATTGTTATCTTAAATTAAATTAGTAATACATTCCCCAATGTATTATTCGACAATTAAGAAATGAAATCCATGCTGGGATCTATCCCCCTCCTGAATCATATTGCTGTCACTTGAGTGAGAGAGACCCACGTGTTGCACCCTCTCACCACACTTGCGTGCTTTTAACACAAATGTCACCCTGTGCAATGTGGTGAGTATGTTTGTTTTGTTTCAAATAGGTAGGTTTATTTCTATTCCTTTTCATCCTTCTACCAACTTTCCCTCTGTGAGCATCCACAACAAGGGCCATGGACCATTGGCCCTATTGACTCTCACACTAGTGTGTCTATAACAGAGCCTGGAACCTCCTGCTTATTTAGATAAACTTGAAATTTACAGTGCTATCAAAAATTTATACAAAACCAAGTTTGGCTCAATTTCTCCATTTTCAGCAAGGGTTGGGTCTATTTTCAATGCTCCATTGAGGTCATTTATCTTCATTAGAATGGTTTGTTTTTCTTTGGGGTTGGGGCTGGGCTAGAGTCAGGGCTCTGTTGTGGATGCCTACTTCAATGTGGCATTATCTTTCCAATTCCCATGTATGATTTTTTCCTTCAAAATTTTCAAGTCCTCTTGACCCATGACATTTCTTTATCTTTTCCCTCTGAGAATTTTCTTACAAATGAAATAACTCTGGTGTGATTGTTGGAGGTTAGTTGGTATTAAAAGAAATAGGCCAAGGAAGAGATGACTGCATACTTGCATAGGGAAATATTTAAGTAGTGATTTTTCATTTTGTAGGATTTTCTCTTTAACTTTCAAGTACCCAGTTTGGGCTGTTGTTATAGAACACAAATACTAAACTTATACAGGGTGAACAATCTTTGTAAAAAATTGAAATTTAAAATAGTAAATATATTGTATACTTACCTACCAACTTATCAATGTTAATAGATACATAGTACCTACATAGGAAGGAATAGAATCACCCATAAGTAAATCAAGATCCAAGATTAATAGGCTTTAACCCAAGTACCTACCTACCTACCTACCTACCTACTTAAGTATATACTTTGACAAATAAAGGTAAGACTCAGTTCTTGCGAGGATTAGTTAGAGCTTGATGGACGCCCTTCTTTTTTCCAATTCAAGAGCTAATACCTTTATTTCTTTGTAAAAATATTATAGAGACATCGAATAGTTTCGAAAATTGGTCAACTTTAACCCGAACTGATCTCACAACATCAAAGGTAAGTTAGGTGACGGAGTGAAGGCATGGACACACAAAAGGGTTAAAGAGATCTTTGATCCCGAAATGTAGCCACTGCTGCCTTTAAGCTTAGAAGTGGCTTTTTAATAACTTTTTCCCCCTTACGAATTTCTAGTATTTAGATTTTTAGAGAGCTAAGTAGTGGCTTTGGCTATTCGTACACGATAGAGAATTTTTTGGGGGACCCCATTGAATTTGTATGATGAAACCCAGAAGAGTTATACTGTCGTACATCAAAACTTTTTTCAACTTGTTTTTTTTTTTTTTTTTTTTTTAATTTTATTTAACATAAAGAAAGGCTGGGTTAACTTAAATCCTATTTTTTTTCTTAATTTTATTTAACATAAAGATAGGCTGGGTTAACTTAAATCCTAAGGCCAGCCACTCACTATCAGGTAGACCTGACAGCACACCTGATCAGGTCCGCCTGTCAGGTCTACCTCATAATGTGTGTGCTCATCATTTATCAGTTGGACCTGTCAGACGGACCTATGCACATGATCAGGTGTATCTGTCAGGTCGACCTGATAGTGATTGGCTTTCCTGAAACGTTTCCTGGCATAAGGAATTCTCAGTACGAATACTACGAATAGCCTTTGCCTATGAGTTATAAAATTATAATATCTAAGCTAAGGTCTGGTTCACAAAACAAGCGTTCATTGCTGTCCCGGGTTCGACACAATCTTGAAGGGGGGAAAAATGGTGCAATAATTCCAACAAAAATAGACGAAGAGGATTTGATTAAATCCACCCTGCTATACAAATACAGTTTGGCTTAGTGACAAAGTGAATCCATAAGAGGAATAACCAGTCCCTAGACAAATTGGTTGAAAGTTGAGTCTATAACGACTCAACGCGAAGCGACCTTAACAAGTCTGAAACGCTTGTCTTGTGATCCAAAAACTTCGTTCCTCAAAGCAACTTCACACTTCGCATTTTGCAAATATTTTGACGGTCACCGTGACATTATAATGGGTCTCCAAGGTTTTACAAGTTTTTCCCTCTGTAATCGTACGTCATAATCATAACTTTTTCGAAGTGCGAAACGTGAAGTTCTGGAACAGATCCCAAGGGTTCTCTCCAATGAAGCACTTCGTAGGGTGTAGGTATCCCCCCTCAATTTTTCAAAAAGGTATTGTCCTTATGCACAATATTCTCGTTTTGAATCAACCCTAGTAGTGTAGTGGCATGATGGACTTCAGAACCAGAAGTTGGTTTGGTGTAAGGTCAGCCACTCACTATTAGGTATCAGGTAGACCTTACGGGCCGACCTTTTCACCTGTACCTGTCAGGTCTACCTGATTTTGTGTGTGCTCATCAGGTATCAGGACTGTCAGGTCTACCTGATAGTGGCTGGCCTAAGGAGTGCTTCATGGAAGAAAACCTCACTCGGAGTGCCTCATTCTCTGAGGAGCCTGAGGGGTCTCATTGGCTCCTCGGGAATGCGGGGCGGAGTTATGATAGTAGGAAGAGTCGCGAATTGATTGGTTGAACTGATTGTGGGAGGAGCCATCGCGATCCCTCGCACCCGATTGGTTGAACTGATTGTGGGAGTCATCGCGATCCCTCTCACCCGATTGGTTGAACTGATTGTGGGAGGAGCCATCGCGATTCGTCGAACCCGATTGGCTATACGGAGAATTGTTCGCATGCGGGTCCCGCTCGTGCGATCCCGTGGGCGGGTCCGGTTCGGGCGAAGTCGGAGCGTCCGACACGTCATCTTCGTACGGATCGAAGTGACGTCGGCGCGCGGACGCAGCTGCGGCAACGTCGGCGTATTTACCGTACTTGCGCGCGTAGTATTCTTCTTCGTTGGAGTCCTGAAACAGAGGGGGGCACGGGGGGAAAAGGGCGTCAGTTGCGGTCCCAGCCGCCCCTGGTTATTTGAGGAATTGGAGACAATTGTATTTAAAGAGAGAAAAAATGCAAAAAAAAAAAATCTGCCTAACCACCCCTGGTTATTTGAGGAATTAAAAGGAGAGAAACAATGTTAAGAAAAAAAAACTTGTTACTTTACTTATTTTGCACAGTGGGAGCAACTGGTCAATATTGTTTTCCACCCTCTTTGAGATGCTTTCACCAATTGTTTGAAGAGTATCTTCCCACCAATTCAGGGGGCGTCAGTTGCGGTCCCAGCCGCCCCTGGTTATTTGAGGAATTGGAGACAATTGTATTTAAAGGGAGAAAAAATGTAAAAAAAAAAATCTGTCTAACCACCCCTGGTTATTTGAGGAGTTAAAAGGAGAGAAAAAAAGTCAACAAAAAAAGAAAAAAAAAAATCTTGTTACTTTACTTATTTTACACAGTGGGAGCAACTGGTCAATATTGTTTTCCACCCTCTTTGAGATGCTTTCACCAATTGTTTGAAGAGTATCTTCCCACCAATTCACTTAATTGGGACATAATTAATTTCATTCAACTTTTAACCAACCTTAGACTAGAAGAAGAAAGAAAATGTCTGGAAATCGAATTCCCCTCTCCCTCCCACTAGATAGAATACAAGTACTTACTTTTCCCAAATATACACATAAATAATAAGGGGAAGACGACACTAAAAACAATACAAATATCATAAAGGCAATATACATATTTTCATTCTAAGTCGTTTTGTATGTTTTACTTAGATCTCAATTCTGAGTTGGTAAACCGGCTAAACCCCAGCATAAATGTTAAATGATCTATTTTAGTGAGTTTTTGGTAAGTTTAGAGTTAAGTTAGAAATGATTAGGACCCCTCAGGCTCCTCAGAGAATGAGGCACTCCGAGTGAGGTTTTCTCCCATGAAGCACTCCTTAGGCCAGCCACTATCAGGTAGACCTGACAGGTACACCTGATCAGGTTCACCTGTCAAGTCTAACTGATACCTGATGAGCACACACAAAATCAGGTAGACCTGACAGGTACGAGTGAAAAGGTCCGCCTGTAAGGTCTACCTGATACCTGATGAGCACACGAAATCAGGTAGACCTGACAGGTACGACTGAAAAGGTCCGCCTGTCAGGTCTACCTGATACCTGAAGAGCACACACAAAATCAGGTAGACCTGACAGGTGCAGGTGAAAAGGTCGGCCCGTAAGGTCTACCTGATACCTGATAGTGAGTGGCTGACCTTACACCAAACCAACTTCTGGTTCTGAAGTCCATCATGCCACTACACTACTAAGGTTGATTCAAAACGAGAATATTGTGCAATACCGAAAATGAGTAGCTATGTAATATAAATGCGCATAGCCACCGCAGTACCAGCATCGTAGGTAAACATTGGGAGCTGGATTATTTGAAAAATCCTACAATACTGTAGTGAGCACCAAAGTTGTGATATAATAACACAAAGAAACGGCATTTATTTATTTAGGTAGGTATAATTGGAAAAAAACAAAACAAACAAACAAACAAACATGAGTTTTTGGTCTTACCTGTTTGTTTCCCCACAGGAGGCGTCGTTTCTGTATTTGTTCGGCATACTTGGTGGGGTTGATAGCCATCGGGTTGTAGTACTTGGGCAGTTCGATCCCCGTGTCCGCCTTGATTTTCTCCACCTAGGATTTAAACAGAAATGAGAAACATGCTGGGAACTGAAGAGGTTTGATGGAGGGAACTGTAAGTACCAAGGTCTTATCGTCCCGAAATCGAAGAGAGAAGGAAGACAGGATAGGAGAAAGCCAGCCGTTCCGAAAAACAATCCTTATCCATTCAGCGTGCTCGAAACGGCTGGCTTTCTCGTTCTCTCTATCAAACCTCAAATGGTTGCTTTCCAGCAGGTGACCCATCTGAGCAATCTTAATGTGAAAACAAACAGTTTAGTAGCAAAAAGTCAGCTCCCATGGCGTAGTGGTCACTGCGCTCGCCTTGCACGTGGGAGACCCGGGTTCGATTGCCGGCGGGGTCAATAAATTTGTATCATGCAAATGATTGATTCCGTGACTGGCTGTTGCGGGGCCCACTCAGCCTCGTGAGGAAAATGAAAATACAAGATAGGAGAAAGTCAGCCGTTCCGAGGATTATCCCCCTGGACGGGAATAGAACCCGCAACCTAGCGCTTACAAAGTAGAAGTGCTACCAACCAAGCTAACTCTCTCCTCTAGCTAACTGGAACTCCTCTTTATCCGATACAGAGCATTTAATATTTTAAATTGCTCCATGGACAAAGAGTAAGCCAAATATATTACTTATTAATATTGAGATGATTTGTGTTTATGTATGTTAATAAATTAATGGTTAAATATTGAAGAAAAAAAATAATAACTAGGCTGGTCAAGAAATATTTGCCAGTCTAGTTAGCTTGGAAAGATAGCGCGCCTGCCTCGCTAGGCGCTAGTTCGTGGGTTCAATTCCCACCCGGGGCGGCATTTATCCCCGATAAGACTCGGCTTTCTCCTTCTCTCTATCAAACCTCAAATGGTTGCTATCCAGCTAGGTGACCCATCTGAGCAATCTTAATGTGAAAACAAACAGTTTAGTAGCAAAAATGGTGGAAAACTCACCTGAGCAGCGATGGTTTTCTGGAGCAAATCCTGAGGGGTGACCGTGGCCCCTCCTGAAGCTCCTGCAGAGGTCACAGGGCCGGTATGGGCCCCCACAGCTTTGGAACTAGGCACGGCAATCACTTGAGGGGGGGGGTTTGTTCAGAACTTCACGTTTCGCACTTCGAAAAAGTTATGATTATGACGTACGATTACAGAGGGAAAAACTTGTAAAACTTTGGATACCCATTATAATGTCATGGTGACCGTCAAAATATTTGCAAAACGCGAAGTGTGAAGTTGCTTTGAGGAACGAAGTTTTTGGATCACAAGACAAGCGTTTCAGACTTGTTAAGGTCGCTTCGCGTTGAGTCGTAGTGAGCACCAAAGTTGTGACATAATAACACAAAGAAACTGCATTTATCATCATTCTTTTTTTATCAGTTTAGTAGCAAAAATGGTGGAAAACTCACCTGAGCAGCAATGGTTTTCTGGAGCAAATCCTGAGGGGTGACCGTGGCCCCTCCTGAAGCTCCTGCAGTGGTCACAGGGCCGGTATGGGCCCCCACAGCTTTGGAACTAGGCACGGCAATCACTTGAGGGGGCTGCCCAGGGGCCGGGGGCTGATCCGGAACTTTGAGCTCAATACCGAGCTTCTCTAGAACTGGAAAATAAATAAATAATTCTTTAATGGAGGAATTGGAGTATATGCATTTGGCTAAAAATGTAGAGTACAAGGTCAATTCATTTTTTAAACTGTTAGTATAATGGAACGACTTGTTATAATCCCTACGTAAAAAGTTGTGAAAATTCCAAATCTGAAGTTAAAACAGCAAAGAAGTGTCTTTAAAAGCAAGTGTGTGAAGCAAAAATTTGACAGTTGTGATAAGGTCTATTGTGTAACTTGGACGTTACCGGTGTAACTTGGACGTTACCGAGTTCACTAACCCAACTTTTAGTCAGGTAGTCTACCACGAGATCACTTACTTTGTAGTTTATTTGGTTTTCTCTCATAAGGAGCATAGGGACGTGGCAAATCTCCTATCGACGGTTCTCTGGATCTGAAACACCGACAAAATAACCAATAACATGATTAATTTTATCTGCCATGTTTTTTCTACAATTAAAATTAAAGAGAGGACAGGTATTATAAAATTAATTGTGATATTTACCATTTATATCTATGATTCAAAATGTTCAATTAACAAATAAAAATACAATTAAAAAGAAAAAAAAGTAAAAATGGTATGACCTCAAACTTACCGTCTGTCGCGTCGTGACGAAGAAGAACTGTGACCTCTCCGATGTCTACTAGAATGGTGTGACCTTGACTTGGACGACGAGCGGCTACGACTTCGCGACCTACTGTGACTACGAGATCTGGATCTGTGACTGCGACGACTAGATTTCCTGAGAAAGAAGAAAAAAAAGAAAGGAATTTAAATTCACGGTTGGTCACGGTTGGTTGGGGGGCGCGGTTAGCCCAGTGGTAACGCGCTTGCCTACCATGCAGAAGGTCCCGGGTTCGAATCCCACCATCGACAAAAACTTGCACTCGTTTTTCGATTGCAAATATTTCAACGGGTTATTTTCTGGTGTTCTCGTGTTGACCCACCACCTAAATGGGAAGTGTTGTGTCTCTTCTCGCCTATCTGATGAGAGGCATACTACGGGATGGGCATGCTAAGACACATACCACACGCGTCTAATGAAGCAGTTGTTTCATTGCTACGAAAAAAATGGCGGTGAAACACTCATCGAAAAAAAAAAAAAAAAAAAAGCCTCCCCCACTGGTCAATTCATTTTTTAAACTGTTAGTATAATGGAACAACTTGTTATAATCCCTACGTAAAAAGTTGTGAAAATTCCAAATCTGAAGTTAAAACAGCAAAAAGTGTCTTTAAAAGCAAGTGTGTGAAGCAAAAATTTAACAGTTGTGATAAAGTCTATTGTGTAACTTGGACGTTACCGGTGTAACTTGGACGTTACCGAGTTCACTAACCAACTTTTAGTCAGGTAGTCTACCACGAGATCACTTACTTTGTAGTTTATTTGGTTTTCTCTCATAAGGAGCATAGGGACGTGGCAAATCTCCTATCGACGGTTCTCTGGATCTGAAACACCAACAAAATAACCAATAACATGATTAATTTCATCTGCCATGTTTTTTCTACAATGAAAATTGAAGAGAGAAGGACAGGTATTATAAAATTAATTGTGATATTTACTATTTATATCTATTCAAAATGTTCAATTAACAAATAAAAAAATACAATTTTTTAAAAAAAAGTAAAAATGGTATGACCTCAAACTTACCGTCTGTCGCGTCGTGACGAAGAACTGTGACCTCTCCGATGTCTACTAGAATGGTGTGACCTTGACTTGGACGACGAGCGGCTACGACTTCGCGACCTACTGTGACTACGAGATCTGGATCTGTGACTGCGACGACTAGATTTCCTGAGGAAAAAAAAATTAAAGAGGGCACGGTTAGCCCAGTAGGCGCTTGCTTATCATGCAGAAGGTCCCGGGTTTGAATCCCACCATCGACAAAAATTTGTACTCGTTTTTCAATTGCAAATATTTCAACAGGTTACTCTCTGTTGTTCTCGTGTTGAGCCAGCACCTAAATGGGCACTGTCACCTGCCTCGATGGAGTAGTGGTCAAGGCGCTCGCCTGGTAAACAGGAGGGCGTGGGTTCAATCCCAGCCGAGGTATGGAATTTTATCCTCAATTAGTGGTCAAGGCGCTCGCCTGGTAAACAGGAGGGCGTGGGTTCAATCCCAGCCGAGGTATGGAATTTTATCCTCAATCCTAATTTGAGAATTTGACCACAATAATAGTAGTAGCCTACTGCTGGAGTAAAGGGACTTTTCAGTCCTATGCGAGGAAAATTTTACCACAGTAACAGTAGTAGCCTACTGCTGGAGTAAAGGGACTTTTCAGTCCTATGCGAGCAGTATAAAGAAGCACTATTATTAAAAAAATAATAATAAAAAAAAACTTTGACCTCGCTTCGTTCAATGGCTCACCTATCACGTTTGTCCCGTTTGTCTCGACTCTTGGATCTCGACCGAGAGTCTTTCAATCCCAGCCGAGGTAAGATTTCAATATAATTTGAAATTTTTACCACAGTAACAGTAGTAGCCTAGGTACTGCTGGAGTAAAGGGACTTTTCAGTCCTATGCGAGCACTATAAAGAAGCACTATTATATAAAAAAAACTTTGACCTCGCTTCGTTCAATGGCTCACCTATCACGTTTGTCCCGTTTGTCTCGACTCTTGGATCTCGACCGAGAGTCTCGTCGCCTCCGTTTGTCCTTGTCCTTGTCGAGATGTTTCCTGTCCTTGTCCCGTCTGTCCTTCTCGTGCGAGGATCTCCTATCTCTGTCTCTCTCGCTGCTTCGGTCACGTGACCTAGAACAGACCAAAGAGAATAGAATAGATTAGAATTGAATAGATTAAAATAGAATATAATTGAATAGAATATACCTTGTTTATCCGGCTGGGATACGACTGAAAAATCCCTTTCCCCCCCCCCCCCCCCACCCAGTTGTTTTTAGTGTCGTCTTCCCCTTATTATTTATGTCTATTTGGGAAAAGTAAGTACTTGTATTCTATCTAGGGGGAGGGAGAGGGGAATTCGATTTCCAGACATTTTTTCTTTCTTCTTCTTCTAGTCTAAGGTTGGTTAAAAGTTGAATCAAGTTAATTATGTCCCAATTAAGTGAATTGGTGGGAAGATACTCTTCAAACAATTGGTGAAAGCATCTCAAAGAGGGTGGAAAACAATATTGACCAGTTGCTCCCACTGTGCAAAATAAGTAAAGTAACAAGTTTTTTTTTCTTAACATTGTTTCTCTCCTTTTAATTCCTCAAATAACCAGGGGTGGTTAGGCAGATTTTTTTTTTTTGCATTTTTTCTCTCTTTAAATACAATTGTCTCCAATTCCTCAAATAACCAGGGGCGGCTGGGACCGCAACTGACGCCCTTTTCCCCCCGTGCCCCCCTCTGTTTCAGGACTCCAACGAAGAAGAATACTACGCGCGCAAGTACGGTAAATACGCCGACGTTGCCGCAGCTGCGTCCGCGCGCCGACGTCACTTCGATCCGTACGAAGATGACGTGTCGGACGCTCCGACTTCGCCCGAACCGGACCCGCCCACGGGATCGCACGAGCGGGACCCGCATGCGAACAATTCTCCGTATAGCCAATCGGGTTCGACGAATCGCGATGGCTCCTCCCACAATCAGTTCAACCAATCGGGTGAGAGGGATCGCGATGACTCCCACAATCAGTTCAACCAATCGGGTGCGAGGGATCGCGATGGCTCCTCCCACAATCAGTTCAACCAATCGGGTGAGAGGGATCGCGATGACTCCCACAATCAGTTCAACCAATCGGGTGCGAGGGATCGCGATGGCTCCTCCCACAATCAGTTCAACCAATCGGGTGAGAGGGATCGCGATGACTCCCACAATCAGTTCAACCAATCGGGTGCGAGGGATCGCGATGGCTCCTCCCACAATCAGTTCAACCAATCAATTCGCGACTCTTCCTACTATCATAACTCCGCCCCGCATTCCCGAGGAGCCAATGAGAACGAAGCTTTGGATTCGAGGGGAGGGGAAGAGAGAAGGGGAGGCGGAGGGAAAACACAATACCCGAGCTATTATGAGCGAGCGAAGCGAAAGATGAACAACGAGGAGGCGAGTGAGGAGGCGGAAGAAGCGTTTGGGAGATTTGACGGGTGAGTAATAGACCTGCCTCGGTGATGTAGTGGTCAAGGCGTTCGCCTGGTAAACAGGAGGGCGTGGGTTCAATCCCAGCCGAGGTATGGAATTTTATCCTCAATATAATTTGAGAATCTGATCACAATAATAGTAGTAGCCTACTGCTGGAGTAAAGGGACTTTTCAGTCCTATGCGAGCACTATAAAGAAGCACTATTATTTTATATCCTCATCGTACCCAAGCACTTTTGAGTGTTTGTAGTCCTAACTACCCAAGGTCCACAATTGTGGACCACCTTTTTGTAGTCTAGAAAGCCCAGGCATACCATGAGCTTTTGTAGTCTTAAAGACCCACGGTCCACAATTGTGGACCCCTGGAGTTTTTTTATTTACGTTGCTCTGTGGCGCGGCTGGCTTCACAAAATAAATAGTTCTGTGTTTGGATCATAGGAAGAGACACTTGAGAATATTTTGAAGAGGGAATTTTTGAAATCAATGTAAACAAAACATTTCATTTCACCAAATTTTCTGAGGGAGTCTGTGTTTAGCCTGCTTGTTGACTTCAGGTAAGTTTTATTTGCACTATTTCTGCATGTTTTTCAAAACTGTTGTTTATTTTGTTAATTTCACTGTATCTAGATATGATTGATACAGTTTTTATTAGATAAAATCAATTTGAAAGAGTTATCTATGCCTTCAAACTTGGTCCTCAATTGTGGACCCTGGGTTCTTACCAAGTGACAAATTTCAAGTTCAAAAATGTGTTTTTTTTGAGGTTGCTCTAGTGAGTGTTTTTTAATTTAAATGTTTTTTTTTTTTTTTTTTCTTTTTTGTTACAGATTAAAATGGCAAACAGACATTCCCTCACAGCAAATGAAATTCTAAGCATGATAGAGGATGGAAACCTGAGCAACTTTGAAGATAATGAGGATGATGATTGTGACTGCAGTTATGCTCCAGTACCAGCCAAGGATTGATACTTCACAGTTTGAGACAAGTGACAATTCTCCAGAGGGATTTAGCAGGTCCCTCAAGTGTTGGGCAGTGATTTATGGAGGCAGCTCCTTTTAGAAATTTTAATTATGGAGACTTAATATTTTATACTTTTGATCTGCGAAATGATCTCATTGTTTCTTAAGTTTATTTTCCTATGGAAAAAGCAAAATGTGGTTTACCAAATGATTAGTACTATTATTAGTACCTACCTGTTTAATGTTGCCTTTTTTATTGGCCAAATTTTGATATTCATTTTTTTTTTTTTTGTTTTTCGAATTTGAATGAAAGATCTCATATTTGTAGGTAGGTTTAGGTTTGTACCTATTTGTACATTAAACAGCTGGTACTATATTTTTGTACCTATCTCCCTCTGTGCAGGGGCAACCTCCCTAAAATTCAATACAAAATACTAACCACTTAGGTAAACTTTTTGACCAGAGCAAGAATTCACATTCTTGTTGTATTTTCTTTTACAATTGCGTTGGCCTGTTGTTGTACAACAAAGTTTGATACCTTTTTTACTTTTTTTTTTAAATTTCGATACCTGTCCTTAATTTTATAGATGTTTGATTGTTCTCATTTGTTAATATAATTACTAATATAGAAAAATGGAAATTTCAAGGAAAAAGTGTTATTATTATTATTTTAAAAATAAATAAATAGGAAAATTGTGTATGCTTAAGAACCCAGGGTCCACAATTGAGGACCTTTTTGGCAGCTGAAAACACATACTCTAAATGAAAATTTTGAGGAACAATTGGATGGATATAGTCCAAAACACCTTACTTTTATATTCTCAAGAATCATCAAATTTGAGAATGAAAAATTTGCTGGGCCGTAAAGCCTTACAAAAAGGGTGTCACAATGTGTGGACCTTGGGCCTTTAAGACTACAAAACACTATTATCACAGCCTGGGCTCATTAAGACTACAAAATATTTTCACAAATTGTGGACCTTGGGGGACGACGAGGATATATACGGACAACCTCCCTGGCCGGTGCCTTTTTTTTACTAAGATTCGTTCATATTGTAGCGTTAGACTTTGTTGGGGAGTGATACCGTTTAAAACAGGGAGGAATACCAGCCTGAAATTCCCTTGCTAAAGAAATAGCAAAGGTTGAGTGCGAACGGCAACCCATTCGTAAATTTGAAATTTGAGACTGTGACCAAAAACGCCGACCCCGTCTGATTTACTTCATTGGTTGATTTCTTTTCCACAGAGATGAGACAGACACTTCGCCAACAACGGCAAGGGTGACAAGCTCTACGACGAGAGAGCGCGGTAACGGGTTCCTCCTAGCAATGTCCACAAGTCGGACCGACATTTCGATCGGCACGACAGAGATCGGTGCGATGAGGATCGGCCCAGGGATCGCTCACACGATCGGGAACACAAGTCCAAGCGTGGCTCCTCGAGACACCGCGATCGCGATCGGGAAAGGTAAGATTTTCTCAACTCGAGATAGGTTTTAAATTTTGGCAAAATACTCTCTCGGGTATTTCACATGCAGAATTCCAACTTATTGTTTCATTACAAATTTTCATCAGTAAATGGTTTCTTCAAATCAAGTTGATTCCAAGGGCAAGGAAAACTAGAGCCTTGACAAATGGAGTGTGCCTGAAGGCATGTGATATGTTCCAATCCACTCGACCCCGAATTTGGGAATATTCCTAATTCCTGCCGAATTTTCAGATTTCTAGGTACCGTAAATTGGGTGCTCCCCACTTTACGGTATGAACGAAAAGACCTTGGTTAGACTGGGGGGGGGGGGGGGGGGGGGAGGGTTTTTCACGTCGTATCCTAGCCGGAAAACAGGTATACTTCTATTTTTAATCTATTCAATTTCTAATCTATTCTATTTTCCTTTGGTCTGTTCTAGGTCCACGTGACCCGAAGCCAGCGAGAGAGACCAAGATTAGGAGGTCCTCGCCACGAGAGACGAGACGGGACAGAGGACAGGATACATCTCGACAAGGACAAGGACAAACGGAGGCGACGAGACTCTCGGTCGAGATCCAAGAGTCGAGACAAAACGGGACAAACGTGATAGCGTGAGCCCATTGCAACGAAGCGAGGGAGGTCAAAGTTTTTTTTATATAATGAGTGCTCTCTTTATAGTGCTCGCATAGGACCTGAAAAGTCCTTTACTCCAGCAGTACCTGCTACTACTGTTACTGTGGTAGAAATTTCCAATTATAGTTGAAATCTTACCTCGGCTGGGATTGAACCCACGCCCTCCCGTTTACCAGGCATCGTTTGGACCAAACTACACCACCGAGGCAGGCATTTTTTTTTTTTTTTTTTTTCAGATGAGTGTTTACCGCCATTTTTTTAGTAAGCAATGAAACAACTGACTTCATTAGACCGCGTGTGGTATTGTGTCTTAGCATGCCCCATCCGTAGTATGCTCTCATCAGATAAGGCCGAGAAGACCAACACTTTCCCATTTAGGTGGTGGGTCAACACGAGAACACCAGAAAAATAACCCGTTGAAATATTTGCAATCGAAAAACGAGTGCAAGTTTTTTGTCGATGGTGGGATTCGAACCCGGGACCTTTCTGCATCGGTAGGCCAAGCGCGTTTACCACTGGGCTAACCGCGGCCCCCCAACCCAACGTGACCAACCGTGAATTTAAATTCCTTTTCTTTTTTTT
>NW_007379460.1:61018-61469 GCF_000475195.1 Diaphorina citri
ACGTGAAAAACCCTCCCCCCCCCCCCCCCCCCCCCAGTCTAACCAAGGTCTTTTCGTTCATACCGTAAAGTGGGGAGCACCCAATTTACGGTACCTAGAAATCTGAAAATTCGGCAGGAATTAGGAATATTCCCAAATTCGGGGTCGAGTGGATTGGAACATATCACATGCCTTCAGGCACACTCCATTTGTCAAGGCTCTAGTTTTCCTTGCCCTTGGAATCAACTTGATTTGAAGAAACCATTTACTGATGAAAATTTGTAATGAAACAATAAGTTGGAATTCTGCATGTGAAATACCCGAGAGAGTATTTTGCCAAAATTTAAAACCTATCTCGAGTTGAGAAAATCTTACCTTTCCCGATCGCGATCGCGGTGTCTCGAGGAGCCACGCTTGGACTTGTGTTCCCGATCGTGTGAGCGATCCCTGGGCCGATCCTCATCGCACCGAT
>NW_007379461.1:0-51941 GCF_000475195.1 Diaphorina citri
TGACAGACAGATGAAAAACATAAAAAAAACATATAGCACAGGAACAACATAATGACATTAATGACCTCTTCCACCTTAGCCAAACTGTAACAAAGTTTGTAAATTCATAAGAAGAACATCCTTAAAAGAACAAGACCATATAACTCAGAAAGATCTAAAAGATCTTCTACAACTCAAAACACCACACAAAACGTGCACTTCTCAAGAATCCTTATCTCCTAGGCGCGTTACAACAAGGACCAACATTTCCAAGATCACCCTTTCAATCTAAAAAAACTCCTTAAAAATGTATGACAGACAGATGAAAAACATAAAAAAAACATATAGCACAGGAACAACATAATGACATTAATGACCTCTTCCACCTTAACCAAACTGTAACAAAGTTTGTAAATTCACAAGAAGAACATCCTTAAAAGAACAAGACCATATAACCGTATAACCCAGAAAGATCTAAAAGATCTTCTACAACTCAAAACACCACACAAAACGTGCACTTCTCAAGAATCCTTATCTCCTAGGCGCGATACAAAACAACTCTAGAGCGTTTGATTAATTCGGAGTAATATTTCTCCTTTCCTATTAATTCATTTGATTTGTTTTACTGCAACATTGTCTTGTGCTCTGTATTGTTCAGCATAATTCACTAGACATTTCTTTCCTAGTGTTGTTGGTTTGACTTCTTAAAACATAACCGTGGTAGAATTCGCTAATGAAGCATGATCAAAAGGCAATTAACTTGAATGACTTGTTAGGATGTTACAAAACAACTCTTAGAGCGTTTGATTAATTCGGAGTAATATTTCTCCTTTCCTATTAATTCATTTGATTTGTTTTGCTGCAACATTGTCTTGTGCTCTGTATTGTTCAGCATAATTCACTAGACATTTCTTTCCTAGTGTTGATGGTTTGACTTCTTAAAACATAACCGTGGTAGAATTCGCTAATGAAGCATGATCAAAAGGCAATTAACTTGAATGACTTGTTAGGATGCTTGTGTTTGCCAATTTATCACAAGGAAAATATGCAACATGTAATTACCTACTGTGCGAGTGATTTTCTATAATTTACACATTATAGAAATTAGAAATATATGATTTATGTCCAAACAAATGACACTGACAGAACTCTTTTAGCGTAGGATACATTTATGCAGGAATGGAAGCATAACGATGCTCAGAGAAGTTTTGCTATTTGCTGATTTAACTTTTCACAGGAAGTGGTGCAGAATTTGAGAACTCTATATGAGAATACTGATAGAACAATAATATGCTGACTCAATGCTAAAACAAGGAAAAGGTAGGTGTATTCACCTTTACCCATGATGGTCACAAACCACCTTTACCTTGTTTAGACTGCGAGAGTAAAGGAACTTTTCAGTCTCATTCTGGCAGGTAAACAAGGTAAGTATATTCTATTCTATTCACTCGGCCCTCCTCTACCAAGGTCTAAACCAGATAGGGTGTGTAAAGTGAACTCTCTTTTAAAAGGCACTGTGCTACTACTGTATGAGTGATTTTCTATAATTTACACATTATAGAAATTAGAAATATATAATTTGTGTCCAAACAAATGACACTGACAGAACTCTTTTAGCGTAGGATGCATTTATGCAATGTAATTACCTACTGTATGAGTGATTTTCTATAACTTACACATTATAGAAATTAGAAATATATAATTTGTGTCCAAACAAATGACACTGACAGAACTCTTTTAGCGTAGGATGCAATTATGCAGGAATGGAAGCATAACGATGCTCAGAGAAGTTTTGCTATTTGCTGATTTAACTTTTCACAGGAAGTGGTGCAGAATATGAGAACTCTATATGAGAATACTGATAGAACAATAATATGCTGACTCAAGGAAAAGGTAGGTGTATTCACCTTTACCCATGATGGTCACAAACCACCTTTACCTTGTTTAGACTGCGAGAGTAAAGGAACTTTTCAGTCTCATTCTGGCAGGATAAACAACTTAAGTATATTCTATACTATTCACTCGGCCCTCCTCTACCAAGGTCTAAACCAGATAGGGTGCGTAAAGTGAACTCTCTTTTAAAAGGCACTGTGCTATTGTGTCTTATCTACAAGCTTTCGCATAAGTAGTTGTATACCAATTTACCAATAGAATAACTGCAAAGAGTTACTTTCCTTGAAGTACTTAAGTAACTTATCAGCACACCTCGTCTCTTTTGTTTTTGCCCAGGTAAACATTCCAGGCCTATCAACAAACCTGTGAAATTATTTAATAATATAGGTAAGTAAGTACATACTCAATGCATGTAGGATAATGTTGTTACTTGGGTATCTCTCACTGATTAGGTGCTGTAAAGCAAAATAGATGGTAACTCACATAAGTAGCTCCATAGAAAAATAACAATACTTAACAAATATGTAAATGTAACAGGTAAGTATGTACAAATAAACTACATTTCCAAGCCGCCAGAAAGGTAAAAGGTGACAAAGAAGAAAAATGTTGTTACTTGGGTACCTCTCACTGATTAGTGATTAGGTGCTGTAAAGCAAAATAGATGGTAACTCACATAAGTAGATCCATAGAAAAATAACAATAACAAATATGTAAATGTAACAGGTAAGTATGTACAAATAAACTACATTTCCAAGCCGCCAGAAAGGTAAAAGGTGACAAAGAAGAAATAGCAAATACAAACCTATGAAATTATTTAATAATATAGGTAAGTACATACTCAATGCATGTAGGATTGTAGGATAATGTTGTTACTTGGGTACCTCTCACTGATTAGGTGCTGTAAAGCAAAAGAGATGGTAACTCACATAAGTAGCTCCATAGAAAAATAACAATAACAAATATGTAAATGTAACAGGTAAGTATGTACAAATAAGAAATAAACTACATTTCCAAGCCGCCAGAAAGGTAAAAGGTGACAAAGAAGAAACCCATGGCCCATGGGTAACAGACTATAACAATGATATTATTGATGAGGCTAGTATCTTATCACACAACACCCATTTTTCTGACAGCACAATATAAATTGACAGCAGAAGGGGGAAATCTATCTTATAACTTCAGTAAAATATTACTATCTCCTTCAGTAAACACAAAAGTGTGTAGGCTACGCGCTAAACTGTACCATAACATATCTATGACAGGACAATACTCAATACATCTGTTCTGTACCAGGTAGTTGGCTGCACCTAGGAATATCGAAAGTCTGGATAATTTTCCCATCAATTATCACAATGGCTTGGGTTTATCAGTAGGAATAAGGCCGCGACAATAGCAAGATAAGGAAAGCAAACAAAACCAACTAGGTAAGCAATATTCATACCAAATTTAAAGTCCCTAGCTCATACCGTTCCCGAGATATTGTTAAACTAGACCGAAAACCGCCAAAAGGCGGTAAAATGGCGCCAACCAATGCACCGATCTTAACTAAAAGTTTCGTGTCGCATCCTTGTCACATTTGACAGCTACATACCAAATTTCAAGTCGCTAGCTCTTACCGTTCTCGAGATATTTTGTTGAAGAAGGGGGAAGAAGTATCTATCTTATAACTTCAGTAAAATATTACTATCTCCGTCAGTAAACACAAAAGTATGTAGGCTACGCGCTAAACTGTACCATAACATATCTATGACAGGACAATACTCAATACATCTGTTCTGTACCAGGTAGTTGACTGCACCTAGGAATATCGAAAGTCTGGATAATTTTCCCATCAATTCTCACAATGGCTTGGGTTTATCAGTAGGAATAAGGCCGCGACAATAGCAAGATAAGGAAAGCAAACAAAACCAACTAGGTAAGCAATATAGTGAAATACGTTGACATAGCACACACCCTCGCTGGTGTAAATACTAATCTACATAGCTATAGTTTTAACATCTTCTTGATAGAATGGTTTTGCAGGGTTTATAAGTATAAGCGACCTGGAAAAGTCATGGAATCTGAAAATTGGCTAAAAAGTCATGGAAAATCGTCAAAATTTAAAGAAAACCTGGAAGAGTCATGGAATTTGCCACCCGGTCAAAAATTAAAAATGTTCAAATTAAATATCAAGTTTTTCCGAAAAATGGCCTGTGGCACATTCCCCCTCATATTCCTTGTTGTTCTGCATATTGCATATTTTATTTAAATGAAAGGGTAATCTTACAGATTTTGAGTACTTCTGCCCCCTAATTTTCTGGGAAAACTCATGGAATTTTTCTGGAAAAGTCATGGAATTTCATTCCAGGAAAAGGGTATCCATTCGTAATAAATAGGGTGGTAGAACTAGAGTGGCGCTTCATTATTTTTATTACTCATTCCCCAGTGACAACACAATTTTTTAAGTCCACCCAGTATTTGGATTAGAAAGTGTTTGATGCATTTCTGAATGCATGCGGGGGCGGGGGATATTTGTGGAATCTTTTGGATTTGTGGAAAGTGTGAAGAAAAAATAAGAAATGGCCAAAGGGACAAAAATATGAAATATGTTTCTGGAAGAGAACAACTTACAATCGTTTTCCAGTGATTTAAAAGCAGTCCAATCTGTTACAGTTTTGCAGTGTTGTTACTGATTTAAATTGGTTGTTTCAACACTTTCAGCAGGTATCAGAAGTATCTGTTTGGTTTAGTTTCAGTAATCCACTAATCCAGTAGGTATTCTACTCAAAACACCTACCTCCTTATTAGATCACCGTGCAACCAGTTAAGATGCTAATATTGAGTGTGATGTTAAAAAGAAAAAATAAGAAGAAATGGCCAAAGGGACAAAAATATGAAATATGTTTCTGCAAGAGAACAACTTACAATCGTTTTCCAGTGATTTAAAACTTTCCTTGCAGTCCAATCTGTTACAGTTTTGCAGTGTTGTTAGTGATTTAAATTGGTTGTTTCAACACTTTCAGCAGGTATCAGAAGTATCTGTTTAGTTTAGTTTCAGTAATCCAGTAGGTATTCTACTCAAAACACCTACCTCCTTATTAGATCACCGTGCAACCAGTTAAGATGCTAATATTGAGTGTGATGTTCATAGTTATAATCCAATGTTCTATTGCAGGTAACATGTGTAACAGCTATAACCAGAGTAATAGCTATCAGGATCATGAGGAGGTAAGTAACGATGCTCAGAGAAGTTTTGCTATTTGCTGATTTAACTTTTCACAGGAAGTGGTGCAGAATATGAGAACTCTATATGAGGATACTGATAGAACAATAATATGCTGACTCAATGCTAAAACAAGGAAAAGGTAGGTGTATTCACCTTTACCCATGATGGTCACAAACCACATTTAAATGAAGGGGTAATCTTACAGATTTTTGAGTACTTCTGCCCCCTAATTTTCTGGGAAAACTCATGGAATTTTTCTGGAAAAGTCATGGAATTTCATTCCAGGAAAAGGGTATAAACCCTGTTTTGTTTTTCAGATTAGCGTCAAACATTCTAGCTTGTAACAGACATTCTTATGTATCAGATTGAATTCTGATCAATTTAGATTAGGATTACATACCTACCCTAAAGTCCTGGTTTGGAAAATACAGTGGTTAGGGTCCCTCTTGAGAACAAGGACTTGAGTTGGGCACTGTTGAGTATGGTATGTAGCTGGATTGGTGCTGTGCTGAAGTAAGAAATTACCTATGTTTGGGCATATTTTACTGGCATTTACCTAATACCTGTGCCTATCAGGCCTGTATCCAGGATTTTATTAAGGGGGGCCTAAGAGTCCAAACAGTGATGTATCAGCAGGAGATTAGATTATCAAAGACAACTTCATCAAAAGCAGCTTGTAGTATAAGGGGAGAATCTGGTGGTAATAGTTATAGTAATGCACAATGCTGGGACCAAGGGGTCTAGAAGAGTGCAGAACAAGGTTCTGAGTTTCTGACACTTCTGACTGAACCTAGAACTAACCACGATTTAAACTTTAAACAGCTACACACAATGATTTGCTCTGTCTAATGCAATCTACTTGCAAGTTGGAAGATTGTTTCTTGGGGCTCATCTTGTCCATGTCATGTAGGTACTATTTAGACAGAATATTCGTCTCTCTCTAGCCCTTCTAATGTTTCAGATATGCTGTTGTCATCTAATGGCCCAACTGGAGAGGAGCATATCTTCCGCAGATTGGTTTCCCACTCTCATATCCAACTCTTATTCAACACTCAATGTACCTGTGTCCAATAACCATGTGAGGTCTAGGGATGGCATATGTTTCAGATATGCTGTTGTCATCTAATGGCCCAACTGGAGAGGAGCATATCTTCGGCAGATTGGTTTCCCACTCTCATATCCAACTCTTATTCAACACTCAATGTACCTGTGTCCAATAACCATGTGAGGTCTAGGGATGGCAAACCACCTTACAGGTATTTTGAACGTTGAGATTGCAAAACATCTATGATGGATTAAATGTCAACTGGTCTGTAACAAAGGACTCTGCACCCTTGACTTTGTATTCAATGATAAGAAAATATTAACAAATAGTACAAATACGTTTTTTCTGTGTTATAATGTTTTGCACTATGGTACAAGTGCAGAGTCATTTGTAAAAAGGCCCAGGTCCACAGTCATTTAACATCTGTCAACAAAGGACTCTGCACCCTTGACTTTGTATTCAATGATAAGAAAATATTGACAAATAGTACAAATACATTTTTTTTCTGTGTTATAATGTTTTGCACTATGGTACAAGTGCAGAGTCATTTGTAAAAAGGCCCAGGTCCACAGTCATTTAACATCTGTAGTATCAGAAGTATCTGTTTAGTTTAGTTTCAGTAATCCAGTAGGTATTCTACTCAAAACACCTACCTCCTTATTTTAGATCACCGTGCAACCAGTTAAGATGCTAATATTGAGTGTGATGTTGATATCATTCTTCCAATGACAAACTAGGTAAGTTTTAACAGAAGCAGCTTGTAGTGTAAGGGGAGAATCTGGTGGTAATAGTTATAGTAATGCACAATGCTGGGACCAAGGGGTCTAGACTCTAGAAGAGTGCAGAACAAGGTTCTGAGTTTGTGACACTTCTGACTGAACCTAGAACTAACCACGATTTAAACTTTAAACAGCTACACACAATGATTTGCTCTGCCTAATGCAGTCTACTTGTAAGTTGGAAGATTGTTTCTTGGGGCTCATCTTGTCCATGTCATGTAGGTACTATTTAGACAGAATATTCGTCTCTCTCTAGCCCTTCTCACTCGGCAGCGGTAGGCCATGGAATGGATAAAAATAAATAGTATGATAAAAATACATATATGGTAGGTACCTAATTTATCTTTCTCATAGACATCCATATGTGGTTATGAGGTGCGGCGTACCTATTTGTACATATGGATCTACAGGATTTTTTTTGTTCACTTTAGAATTTTAGATAGATCAAATTGATTTTGGTATTTTATATTTTTACGTATTTCAAATTTCAAGGGTATTTTTGTGTAATATAATTCAAACCTTACAGTTCCTATATTTATAATAATATTATTAATTTTACGATAGATAATAATTATGTATAGTTGTAAGTCGTTCTTTAGGTAGAGAATGCTCGTATTATACCTATTTATAGGTATATTTATTTTTTCAATTCTATGTGTTGTTTCTTTTACACATTGTTTAGATTAGAAAAATAGTGAGAGCAAGGTAAAAGGTCCTATGTATTTTTTGTTTGTTATTTAGGACGGCGAGCGTGAATTGACGAAGGAATTCTTACTAATTGATCTTCATACGTATAATATGTATACCCGGAAAAATAATTTGAAGGAATGTTAATTTAATTACTTATAGCATATTTTTCAGACACCACGTCCTGCTGTGTTAAATCATCTTATTTTTTAAAGCGACTTTTATTTTATTTATTTTCTTTGTACTTGTACAAATTTTAGAATTTTGTTATTCTCTATTTTCTTGTTTTCAGTTCCTGTCTTATTTTCTGTGCTTTATTTATTTTTCTTTTTTTTTCTTTTAATTTTTTTTTTTCCTTCAAGTCTTTATTTTATAGATATCTCAAAGTGGATCCTACAATTCAACAATCAACTGCCGTAATGTAACACCTCTAGAATCCTAATCTAAAATCTCGGGAATAGGGAAACAAAAATGAAATTTTAGATAAGTTTCCTTCCTCCTCGAATTATAACCCTTTTCAGAAAAATTAAAAATGTTTTAGATATCTATGAAATGAGACAAAGGTATCTCCACATTAGGTATTATTTTCTCAGCTAATTCAATTATCTGACTTACTTTTAGCATTAAAAATAAAATGTGTTCAAAATACTTAAATTACAATTACATTTTAGATTTAGAGTAAAAATAATTATTACGTAAGTTTTAATCTAATCTGTTAATTAAAGAAAAGTTACTCATTTTGTTTTTCTATAAAAATGAATTCATTGACTTGTTTTGCTCATGTTTTCTTACCTCTTATATCTACTACAATATTTTGTTGTGTGTTTGTAGTGTCAGTTGGCAGTTTGTAGGAAGAATTCTGGTGGAGAACAAAGAGAAGTGTGTCCTCCTACCTTGGCTTGATAGAAATTGAATCTGATTAACACGACTTTCGGTGACCGTACAAATACAAGGTAGATAAAAAATAACCTCGTACCAGTTGTAAATTTATTAAAACTACTCCCATATAAAGTTCACCCTCTAAGGCTAAGGAATCCATACTTCGTTTCCCTAAAATTTCAGTTCTATAACAGCTTATATTTATGTCGTCTTAAAAAGTAATAACCTCGTACCAGTTGTAAATTTTTTAAAACTACTCCCATATAAAGTTCACCCTCTAAGGCTAAGGAATCCATACTTCGTTTCCCTAAAATTTCAGTTCTATAACAGCTTATATTTATGTCGTCTTAAACAACGTGTTAAATGTCATAAATTAAACTTGATAAAACTTCTCACTGACTTAGAAAAAGCTTTTGATATCCAGAAAACTTGTTATAACTCAGGATATCTAAGATTCCAAGTTTTATCATGAATGTAAAACTTGGAAGATATTTTCTTCTTTTTCCTATCGAATTGTTGTGAAATATTATCTAGTTTCGTTCATAATTTCATTATACATTCTGGAAAACAATATTTCATTTTCAAACATAACAGCATTAGTTCTTTCACAAAAGTTTGCACAAGAAAAGTGTTTCCACTAGGGGAAAGAGAACCTTGTTGCAGATTGCAGAACTATTACGTTTTCCTCTGCAGCCAACACAAAACCTTTATTATTATTATTTTTTTTTCAAACTTTTTCAAAAAGAATCATTAAAAATTCATTTCTCTTGGTTCTTCTTTTACAATCTAAGCTACCGGCAGCTAAAGTTTGTATTCTTCTGAACTTCAGAGGAATTTTTTTACTAAGTAGGTATACATTTTGCCAGGCCAAAATACAAATCTTTTCTATGGTTATTTTCCCGTAGTTATCTACGCTTTATTAAAAGTAGTGGTGTCAAAAAGGCAAATTTAAATGTTTCCAATTTTATTGTCCAAAGGTAATCACAATTTGAAGATCGATGGAAAACCCATTTCGACTTGTTTTCAGTCCAGGCGAGGGAGAATCTTTGGGTTGAAAATGGACAATTTCAGTTTTACATTCTGTGCTGTATTCGACTGAATTATATTCAGCTTGGGAAGGAATATTTTGGAAATGGTCTACACTGTGTTCCATCCCTGCAACATCTGGAAGTCCGGACTTGCTGTGCTAGCTTTGCCTCTGGGAGCGTTCACTATATTGGCATCCAGATAGTCACAAGCATTGCCACATTCCTCGCAGAAGCAGATGGGATGCAGAGCCAGCTGTGTTTCCAAGAAGTCGGATAGGTAATTGCCTGCCACCTCATGGTCCAGCTTTATCTTCCCTCGTAACATTCGGCTTGAGTTCTTTCGGAGACCCTCCTGAAATGGACACGGTACTTATACTGATAGATTCTGACGTGACTTTGTGAAGATTCATCTTGAAAAGAAGGACACCAGTAACGGAAATTGTGTTTTTTGTTGGCTTTGGATTCGAATCAAACGAGTTTGCTGTATAACTATCTCTTGTCTAGAGGAAAGAGGCCCAATTTTTGTCTCAATTACAACCCCACCTAGTGCAGTTACCTTCCATTATTTGTATTATTTTTATTGGTTTGATTGTGAACAGTAAGTTACTGGTGTTCTTCTTTTCACGGAAATTATGTTTTTGTTGGCTTTGGATTCGAATCAAACGAGTTTACTGTATAACTATCTCTTATCTAGAGGAAAGAGGCCCAATTTTTGTCTCAATTACAACCCCACCTAGTGCAGTTACCTTCCATTATTTGTATTATTTTTATTGGTTTACAGCAAGCTCATGACACCCAAAAAAATCATTTGATCGTCACAGACTCACAGATCACAGTCGACCCATTTGTGGAACGACTTGAGATTTGATTATGATGACGTACATTCTAAGTTATTTGGTCACCCGTATTGAACCAATAAGAAATATCGAGTTTTTAGACTTTGTAGTACCTGTACCTACTAGTCTATACACAAAAAGGATGGGTTAGTGTTAAGCTTCTACAAATCTACCTGTACCTACTTCCATCTATAGGTACTACTGCTAATAGACCGGTGAATTGGGGGTATAGGACTTTTTGTGGAGGTAGAACCTTGAAAGTAGGAAGTATTTAACCTATTATAAGTACCTAGCAATAAGAATTCCATTTCTAGCCGTTTTTAGTACCAAGCGATATGAATAAACAAACAACTCCTCTTGCTTGGCTCTTTCAGAAATTAAAATTTCAGAAGAAAATAACCGTTGCATCTATGTATGTATGTATGTACCTACATAGCTGGCTAGGTAGTGTCGACTCCGACTGTAGGGTAGGGTTTAGATCTGGATTTGTTAAGGGCAAAAACCGTGGAATGGTCTCCCTTCTGGACTAAGTCTTTAGTTTGAGTATTTGACAATATTCAATAGAGCTCAGTGGTTTACATTTAAACTTTAATACCTACTTGCCTAAAGTTGACTTTACCCTAGCAGTAGTAACAAGCCAAACTTGTTCATTTCAAGAATAGAATTTCACACCTCAACTGGGATTTAAACCCGCAATCCTCTGATTGAAACTACCGAACCACCATGGCAGATTTAATCTTACCCCACTCCACTGACGAGGCCAAGTACAGTTGTAGAATAGAAGGGGAGAGAGAGGCGAAAACTTGAAACCAAAAGTTTCTCCCATTGTTTTGAAGAATAAACTAGAAAACTTGCTGGACGAATGAGAAAGGGTGGAATAAAAATAGAATGGGAAGAAGGGAAGAAAAGGGATAGGAAAGAAGGGAAGAAAAATCTGGTGTGAACATCACACGACTTTCCTTATCCTATTGAATGATGCTTCTTTGCGTGTTCTTTTACCCGAACTTATACAATAGGTATCTCTAAGTCGGTATAGCTGAAAACCTCCAAAAAACGGTCGAAATCTGTCCAAAAGCGGTCAAAATACCACCAAGCGCAGAACCTATCTCAACCAAACGTTTTGTGTTGCATCCTTGTCACATTTGTGAATTGCATACCAAATTTCATGTCTCTAGCTCATACCGTTCCCGAGATATTGTTAAATTACACCGAAAACCGCCAAAAAGCGGTAAAATGCTTCCAAGCGTTGCATCGGCCGTACTTACATAGAGAGTTTCCTCGATGCACTGCAGATAAAGTTTATCATACTGGGCACACTCGATACAAGAGTCGCAAGGGTTACACTTGGCGTAGGCTTGAATCACAAAGTCCATTATATCTTTGACTACCACGTCCTTGTAGAAGGGATCACCCTGGGCTTGAGCGTACCGGGCGTTCAGATAGTAGCAGAACAGCTTCACAGTCGACCTATTTGTGGAACGACTTGAGATTTGATTATGATGACGTACATTCTAAGTTATTTGGTCACCCGTATTGACTACACGTACTTACATAGAGAGTTTCCTCGATGCACTGCAGATAAAGTTTATCATACTGGGCACACTCGATACAAGAGTCACAAGGGTTACACTTGGCGTAGGCTTGAATCACAAAATCCATTATATCTTTGACTACCACGTCCTTGTAGAAGGGATCACCCTGGGCTTGAGCGTACCGGGCGTTCAGATAGTAGCAGAACAGCTGTGAAATGATAACCAGAGTTCATTGACCCGTCACGTCATCTTTTGAGGAAAAGGACACTAAAACTAAACAATTCCATTCTATGTGTGTAGGACCTACATTGTAGATAGCTTTGGAACATTTTAAGTAATTTTTAGATAATGTAAGGGGACTTTAATTATTATGTCCTACTTTAACTAAAATTTAAATAAAGCATTGTACCCAACAGCCTTAGATTCTAGTACCCAACAATAAAAAAAATTTCATATGTACTCACATCGAATTTATACTTGGTACAGGCCGAGATCTCCCATCCATTGAGCCACTGGAATTTACTCGACGCCAACAACAAACATGGAACATTTTAAGTAATTTTTCGATAATGTAAGGGGACTTTAATTATTATGTCCTACTTTAACTAAAATTTAAATAAAGCATTTTACCCAACAGCCTTAGATTCTAGTACCCAACAATAAAAAAAAGTTCATGTTTTAGGTCCTGTACATGACTCTCAATCCGGAGGTGCTGAGTTCGAATCCCAGCCAGGGCGAAATTGTTCTAACCAGACCTTTCCGTTCTTGGATAGGCATGGATGGTAAAAGAATGCGCCTTGAAATAATGCGAAAGCGGTATCGAGGTACAATCTTTAAAAGAAAGGTCCTGTACATGAAATAAGTTCATGTTTCAGGTCCTAGGACCTAGGTCCTAGAACATAAATTAATTTAATTGATAACTATGTACTCACATCGAATTTATACTTGGTACAGGCCGAGATCTCCCATCCATTGAGCCACTGGAATTTACTCGACGCCAACAACAAACTCAGGATCAACTTCATGGTCACCATAGCAACTTCTATTCCAGATGTTCCAGGTTCGATCCGTCCTTAGTAGTGGTTGCTGATGATATGAAAGAGTTTTCTCTTTACAGCCTACAGCCAACGGGGGCTATCTCAGGTGCATATCAAATGACGTTTTCAGAACATGAGATTTAAGATTATTTTGTTGAGTTGTAGGTGTCGGTAGTTGCTGGACTTGTAATCTTAGGATATTGATAGTCGATATTTTACTTTGATACGGAACTTGTATGTTGTAGATTAGATAGCACTTAACTTCAAGTATCGAGTGAGTGCTGAGCGGAAATTTATGCTCTCTCACAGTTTGCTTCGGATTTCACTGTAGCTTTGTATCTCGTCACTCCGAAATAAACTTCTTTATGGCTGAGACTTTGAATTGAGTTTAGTTGAGCTGAATTTAATTTGCTAAATTTTGATCCTTTTTAACCCAACCAATCAGCTCATCTAATCCAATCAGTCTAATCTCAGATTGTGGCCCCGGCCGTTAATTTCATCATTATTTTAATACAACTTTGTCGTTGCATCTATTCCTCTCTGTCATTTCTTCAGTACACCATAGGATTTTGCAGAAAATTCCTCATATTTTTCTTTCTATTAGAACTTTCGTCCTCAGGAGTTTTACCTTGTTCAAGATTAACACGCAAATGCCTTCAAACCAACCAATCAGCTCATCTAATCCAATCAGTCTAATCTCAGATTGTGGCCCCGGCCGTTAATTTCATCATTGTCGTTGCATCTATTCCTCTCTGTCATTTCTTCAGTACACCATAGGATTTTTCAGAAAATTCCTCATATTTTTCTTTCTATTAGAACTTTCGTCCTCAGGAGTTTTACCTTGTTCAAGATTAACACGCAAATGCCTTCAATGCCCTTTGAGAACCTGGTTCCTTTCACGATAGAGCTGAAAGCTGAAAAGCTTTCGCCTTTGTACGTCATAAGTCAATTTCTCATTATAAAAATTTCCGATAAGTTACTCCTGCTTTCGACAGGAATGTATTTTCAAGGGACGCCCTGTTGTATTGAGAACCTACGTACAAGTATGTTTACTTCAGAGATTTCCTGTCAAGCTGAAACACAGCACTTATACAAAATACTAGCTGAATTCCGTCGCTTCGCTCCGGAATCCCGCTAGTTCATCCCGAGGCATGGCCAAACTTGTGGAAAAGGCATGGCCTTTTCCTACCTATAACCTACATTATTGGATTGAAAACTGAATGAAAACGAAGGAAAAACATAGAATAAGTAGTGGAAAATTTCTTGTATTGATTGAAAGTTGAAAGCCTCTTTTTTTTTCTGAGAATCAAACAGGTAGGTTTAAGTATTTTACAGCAATCTTCTATACGAGATTTTCATTTACCTACGATTTTAAAATCAGTGAGTTTGCTGGGATGTTGATTGTTGATATATGAAACAACCTGTATACTCCTGATAGCTACATAACATAATAAAGGGACTTATCAGTCTCATTCTGACAGTGTAAACTTCATCTACCTATAACCTACATTATTGGATTGAAAACTGAATGAAAACGAAGGAAAAACATAGAAAAAGCAGTGGAAAATTTCTTGTATTGATTGAAAGTTGAAAGCCTCTTTTTTTCTGAGAATCAAACAGGTAGGTTTAGATATTTTACAGCAATCTTCTATAGGTATGAGATTTTCATTTACCTACGATTTTAAAATCAGTGAGTTTGCTGGGATGTTGATTGCTGATATATGAAACAACCTGTATACTCCTGATAGCTACATAACATAATAAAGGGACTTATCAGTCTCATTCTGACAGTGTAAACTTCATAGGCATCAGTAGGTAATGCCTCGATGGGAAAATTAAAACTAAACAATGTTGCACTCAGCATACAGAAATTATTTCGTAGTTTTTTTACGAAAGAACCCCATTCGAAACCTGTGCAATGTAACCTGCTTTTCCTGATAATTTTATCCCCTATTCCTTCTAGGTACAACGGCCCTTTAGCCCTTATCACACGGAGCGACCATTCATTTCCCCATTACCCACCTTCCCTCCACAATCTTAACATTGATGACGTCAGAGACAAACGTCGAGTGATGGCAATATCTTCTCTTTTATTACATCGAACTCCCGACTACCCGTCTAGGAGGCTGCGTTCCCGCACCATTGATATGTGTCAACTGAAGTAAGTGAAGATCCCTGTTTCGTATTTATTCAATTAGATTTGCCAGCCCTTTTCTTTCTTTTCCCTCCCACTTCCCTCGCTGTTGTTTTCCCCATGGTACAGGGAAGTAGGGAAGTTTCCTATGAATTCAATGTGGGAGTACCTATACCTGTATGTTTTGAAGGGTGATTTTGGGGAGAAAGAGGGCTTGACAGGAAGAGCATTTCGGTAAGGGAGGGAAGACTGATGGGCTTTTCGTAGATTGAAAGGTTTTTGAAGGTGGGAGTTGGAAGAGAAAGAACCTGCACCTACGCGTATCTATAGGTACTGGGAGCAGTTTTATTGAAGGTTTTCATTAGGGATCCAATCCACGACTTTCTGACGTGGGATGTAGGTTAGATACCCACCTTATTCTTACTCGTATATCAGTACCTTATCCTTGTCACATTTGACAGCTACATACCAAATTTCAAGTCTCTAGCTCTTATCGTTCTCGAGATATTTTGTTTACAGACAGACACACACACATGGAACAATGGCTGAAACTTTGCATTTAGGCTCTAGGGACTTCAAAACGTATTTTGGCCCTAAAAACTGACCATCGAAAATTTGACCCGATTAGGTACATTACTTTCCTTCCTATAGGATAAGGAAAGTAAAAAGGGAAAGGAGAGGATGTCTCGATGGGAAAATTAAAACTAAACAATGTTGCACTCAGCATACAGAAATTATTTCGTAGTTTTTTTACGAAAGAACCCCATTCGAAACCTGTGCAATGTAACCTGCTTTTCCTGATAATTTTATCCCCTATTCCTTCTAGGTACAACGGCCCTTTAGCCCTTATCACACGGAGCGACCATTCATTTCCCCATTACCCACCTTCCGTCCACAGTCCTAACATTGATGACGTCAGAGACAAACGTCGAGTGATGGCAATATCTCCTCTTTTATTACATCGAACTCCCGACTACCCGTCTAGGCTCCACAATCTTAACATTGATGACGTCAGAGACAAACGTCGAGTGATGGCAATATCTTCTCTTTTATTACATCGAACTCCCGACTACCCGTCTAGGAGGCTGCGTTCCCGCACCATTGATATGTGTCAACTGAAGTAAGTGAAGATCCCTGTTTCGTATTTATTCAATTAGATTTGCCAGCCCTTTTCTTTCTTTTCCCTCCCACTTCCCTCGCTGTTGTTTTCCCCATGGTACAGGGAAGTAGGGAAGTTTCCTATGAATTCAATGTGGGAGTACCTATACCTGTATGTTTTGAAGGGTGATTTTGGGGAGAAAGAGGGCTTGACAGGAAGAGCATTTCGGTAAGGGAGGGAAGACTGATGGGCTTTTCGTAGATTGAAAGGTTTTTGAAGGTGGGAGTTGGAAGAGAAAGAACCTGCACCTACGCGTATCTATACTGGGAGCAGTTTTATGGACGGTTTTCATTAGGGATCCAATCCACGACTTTCTGACGTGGGATGTAGGTTAGATACCCACCTTATTCTTACTCGTATATCAGTACCTTGAACTTTCTGTAGCTTTGAAGAACATGAAGCAGCGTCTAACTATGGTCGAATAAATCAACAATGGCGGTTTTCATTAGGGATCCAATCCACGACTTTCTGACCTGGGATGTAGGTTAGATACGCACCTTAATCTTACTCGTATATCAGTACCTTGAACTTTCTGTAGCTTTGAAGAACATGAAGCAGCGTCTAACTATGGTCGAATAAATCAACAATGGCCGAAACCTGTTATGCTATGTGCGTTGGTTTTTACAAGCTAGCCCAATCAACTAAAATGCGTCAGTTCGTCGAAATTCGTGTAAATTGACTCTTTACTTACCACTAGGTAGGTACTCCACTCTTTACACACCACTCCACTGCGATCAAAATATATATCAACACTGCCTATGTTGAAGCAAACTTCCTCTGCTCTCCATTGAACTAGGCAGGAGGCAGGTATCGGGTTGTGGGTATAAATCTCAAATGGCCACCCTATCCCCTACTTACCCATGTATCTTAATTAATAGAAACCATTGCCGTCGGCCAGGTATAGGCTTTCAGCAAGAAATTAACTTTGTTAAAGAAAAAGATGAGAATAGGTACTTGTGCAAAGTTTTCAACTGGAGAGGTAAAGTTTTTCTCTTCAGCTTTTTGGAGAAGTTTAAAATGTTGAGGAGGGCCCAAAATGAAAATCCGTCGCTCTTCAATGAATTAAGAAGAGTTGAAATTGTTTGGAATAATTGGACCAATAAGAAATATCGAGTTTTTAGACTTTGTAGTACCTGTACCTACCTGGTCTATAAGGATGGGTTAGTGTTAAGCTTCTACAAATCTACCTGTACCTACTTCCATCTATAGGTACTACTGCTGATAGACCGGTGAATTGGGGGTAGGACTTTTTGTGGAGGTAGAATCTTGAAAGTAGGAAGTATCTAACCTATTATAAGTAGCAATAAGAATTCCATTTCTAGCCGTTTTAACCACCTAGTACCAAGCGATATGAATAAACAAACAACTCCTCTTGTTGGCTCTTTCAGAAATTAAAATTTCAGAAGAAAATAACCGTTGCATCTATGTATGTATGTACCTACATAGCTGGCTAGGTAGTGTCGACTCCGACTGTAGGGTAGGGTTTAGATCTGGATTTGTTAAGGGCAAAAACCGTGGAATGGTCTCCCTTCTGGCTTCTGGACTAAGTCTTTAGTTTGAGTATTTGTCAATATTCAATAGAGCTCAGTGGTTTACATTTAAACTTTAATACTTGCCTAAAGTCGACTTTACCCTAGCAGTAGTAACAAGCCAAACTTGCTCATTTCGAGAATAGAATTTCATACCTCAACTGGGATTTAAACCCGCGATCCCCTGATCACGAGGCTGTAGATTAAACACCGAACCACCATGGCAGGCCTAATCTTACCCCACTCCACTGACGAGGCCAAGTACAGTTGTAGAATAGAAGGGGAGAGAGAAGCGAAAACTTGAAACCAAAAGTTTCTCCCATTGTTTTGAAGAATAAACTAGAAAACTTGCTGGACGAATGAGAAAGGGTGGAATAAAAATAGAATGGGAAGAAGGGAAGAAAAGGGATAGGAAAGAAGGGAAGAAAAATCTGGTGTGAACATCACACGACTTTCCTTATCCTATTGAATGATGCTTCTTTGCGTGTTCTTTTACCCGAACTTATACAATAGGTATCTCTAAGTCGGTATAGCTGAAAACCTCCAAAAAACGGTCGAAATCTGTCCAAAAGCGGTCAAAATACCACCAAGCGCAGAACCTATCTCAACCAAACGTTTTGTGTTGCATCCTTGTCACATTTGTGAATTGCATACCAAATTTCAAGTCTCTAGCTCATACCGTTCCCGAGATATTGTTAAATTACACCGAAAACCGCCAAAAAGCGGTAAAATGCTTCAGAGAAAGGGTGGAATGAAAATAGAATCGGAAGAAGGGAAGAAAAGGGATAGGAAAGAAGGGAAGAAAAATCTGGTGTGAACATCACACGACTTTCCTTATCCTATTGAATGATGCCTTCTGGACTAAGTCTTTAGTTTGAGTATTTGTCAATATTCAATAGAGCTCAGTGGTTTACATTTAAACTTTAATACTTGCCTAAAGTCGACTTTACCCTAGCAGTAGTAACAAGCCAAACTTGCTCATTTCGAGAATAGAATTTCATACCTCAACTGGGATTTAAACCCGCGATCCCCTGATCACGAGGCTGTAGATTAAACACCGAACCACCATGGCAGGCCTAATCTTACCCCACTCCACTGACGAGGCCAAGTACAGTTGTAGAATAGAAGGGGAGAGAGAAGCGAAAACTTGAAACCAAAAGTTTCTCCCATTGTTTTGAAGAATAAACTAGAAAACTTGCTGGACGAATGAGAAAGGGTGGAATAAAAATAGAATGGGAAGAAGGGAAGAAAAGGGATAGGAAAGAAGGGAAGAAAAATCTGGTGTGAACATCACACGACTTTCCTTATCCTATTGAATGATGCTTATTTGCGTGTTCTTTTACCCCAACTTATACAATATCTCTAAGTCGGTATAGCTGAAAACCTCCAAAAAACGGTCGAAATCTGTCCAAAAGCGGTCAAAATACCACCAAGCGCAGAACCTACTGTTGGATTTTAAGTTTTGACCGACCATTATAAGAGGGGGGCTTTCGAAGTCGACCGGACTTTATTACATTTCATACGATATCCTTGTCACATTTGACAGCTACATACCAAATTTCAAGTCTCTAGCTCTTATCGTTCTCGAGATATTTTGTTTACAGTCGCATCCTTGTCACATTTGACAGCTACATACCAAATTTCAAGTCTCTGGCTCTTATCGTTCTCGAGATATTTTGTTTACAGACAGACACACACATGGATCAAATGATCAATGGCTGAAACTTTGGATTTAGGCTCTAGGGACTTCAAAACGTGTTTTGGCACTAAAAACTGACCATCGAAAATTTGACCCGATTAGACACACATGGACCAATGGCTGAAACTTTGGATTTAGGCTCTAGGGACTTCAAAACGTATTTTGGCTCTAAAAACTGACCATCGAAAATTTGACCCGATTAGGTACATTACTTTCCTTCCTATAGGATAAGGAAAGTAAAAAGGGAAAGGAGAGGACGTTTTTCCCAAACACCAGATTGCAAGACTGTGGTGATGGGCGAAAATTTTCTTGCCTGGGAATATGGCGTGTGACTTTGTTTTTCTTTGTAGGAAAAAGAAAGGAAGGAACTTAGGAACAGCTGGAAAAAGAGAAGAGGAAAAGAGAAAGTACAATTCTCTGGTAATTATAGTCATTTTGCTTTAGACTTTGTAGAGGAATTCTCTCATTTTAGATGTATCTCTGATATTATTACTATTTTTATGAATACTCGTGAAGTTATTTAATTAATCCTACCTAATACCTACAGGTCAAGTGTGAACGGGCCTATTGGGAAAATTTCAGCGAATTTGGCTGTCAGCTAATTCGGAATTATTGACCTATTTCGCAAATTTTACCCCTGTATATACTGTTCATTATTCAAGCCTAGGGCCATTGACACCCTTCATCTACAGTGCAAAAGGAACTCTGAAACTTCATGTCGTTTCATCTCCCTATCAGTGATTAGGTTCATTGACCTCTCCTTTGATATCAAGTAGTATCCGTTTGCTGATAGTGACATAGTGTCTCAGAACATCGCACTTCCGGATAACCTCATTACTCATTACACATGTTTGCATAAGGGTGACATTTGTGACAGCTATGCAAAGCTGGACCCATCCTTTAGGGCTGAAAGCCTCTGAGTGGGCTTTTTGTGCACAAGTTTCCGTATTTTAAGAACTCAATAATCTCAATCAAAAATGGCAACCCGTACCTACCCCCCTCAAGCTTCTAGCAAGCTTTTTGCTTAGTAACTTGTATTGCAATTTGTCTTGTACCTATATCTTTCCCTTCAAAGCTCTCCCTTCTGATGTTTTCTTCCCTCGTTTTCCCCCTCTTATCCTTTTTTACTCTCTCTCTCTCTCTCCCTTTATCCCCTCCCTGACTTCCCTCATCACCTCTCTTCTGCATTCCTTCCCTCGCCTGTTTTCCCCCCACTTTTGTATATCTTTCCCTTCAAAGCTCTCCTTTCTGCTGTTTCATTCCCCCTCTCTCGCTTTTCTCCCCTCTCTTCTACTTTTCATCTCTCTTCTACAACCCTTCCCTGTTTTTCCTTCCTCTTTTGCTTTCTATGTTGACTTATGCTTTTTATAAACAAAACCAATTAATATGAGACATATAATATGAGGCGTATTTGAGTTTAGATGGGGTTGCGTCTCCATATCATTAAAATATGGGTATTAGCCCATCATGTGATGGTTGTATTGAAGGAGGATACTGTTTCAGCCTTTTGTAGCTTGTAGCCTTTAGAACCTCTGCATAGAAATAGAAGTGCCTTCTGGGGCGATTTTGTTTCTTGTTACAGATATCCTTGGGAACCAGGATTCCAGGGTACCTATACATAATTATAGGCATTCAATGGTTGCAGAATTCTTCAGAATATTCAGAGCTTTATACGGGATTATCGTGAAAACCCCGTAAAATAAAGACTCTTGTGATGAGGAAAAATATGACAGATGCCCCATGTGGCTGTCTGTTCTAACCAGGAAAGTGAAAGTATAGGCACCTTATACCTACTGGGGCGATTTTGTTTCTTGTTACAGATATCCTTGGGAACCAGGATTCCAGGGTATACATAATTATAGGCATTCAATGGTTGCAGAATTCCTCAGAATATTCAGAGCTTTATACGGGATTATCGTGAAAAACCCGTAAAGTAAAGACTCTTGTGATGAGGAAAAATATGACAGATGCCCCATGTGGCTGTCTGTTCTAACCAGGAAAGTGAAAGTATAGGCACCTTATGGTATCCTCGGTCGTATAAGTTTTGAACAGTTATAAAATCCATAATTCCGCCCAAACTTTCATAGATTAGATCGTCAAGCAAGTTTCGTCCCTTTACAGTGAAAGTTTTTTTTTCTGTTGGATTTTAAGTTTTGACCGACCATTATAAGAGGGGGGCTTTCGAAGTCGACCGGACTTTATTACATTTCATACGAATTGAACAACTCTGAAAGGGTTATTTGAAATTATTCATTTTAGGAAAAAAAGAAAAAGGTTCATTAAAATTTTACGTTAACTTGGTTCGGGGGGAGAGAGGGATGAAGACTGAACTTTTTTTATCCCAACTTTGTTTTTCCTAGTTTGACTAAAGTTTGTAAATATTATTTTTTGCTCGGGTCATTTGACATTTTGACATAACACAATTATCCCAACTTTGTTTTTCCTAGTTTGACTAAAGTTTGTAAATATTATTTTTTGCTCGGGTCATTTGACATTTTGACATAACACAATTATTTTAAGGACAATCTAACTTTATTTTATTCGTGAAAAAAGTGAAAAAACTCATTACACATTCATGAGCATGTATAGTTTAGAAGTGGTAGGCCGAAACAGGTAAAAAGCTCCTTGATAAGTTTACGTATTTTATAATCCACTAGTGGTTGACCCGTCCTTTGTACGGGACCACCACACACACACAAATACACTCCCCCCCCACACACCACACCCATCACACACATCTTTTGAAATGCATGGAAAGATTTTGTGTCAACGAACCAATAATTCAACCCCTATGATTGAAGTTGAACTTTTACAATACTATGATTACTATCTACTTTATGTTCCTATTTGTATACTGACAGACTGACACACATTAAAACAGGTAAAAAGCTCCTTGATAAGTTTACGTATTTTATAATCCATTTTGAAATGCATGGAGAGATTTTGTGTCAACGAACCAATAACTCAGCCCCTATGATTGAAGTTGAACTTTTACAATACTATGATTACTATCTACTTTATGTTCCTATTTGTATACTGACAGACTGACACACATTCCCACTAAACGAGTAGATATTTTATTGTTAGCTATTTCGTGGTCACACGCTAAATTTCATGTTGGGCTCATAAAATGGTGATGACTTTTCTGATTGAGATTTAATAGACAGAACAAAAGTGTTTCTAACATGTTAGTAGTCCGATTTAAAAATCCTTTAAATGGTGAACAACACAAGTTTGTGGTGAAAGCATATTATTGCTTTCACTGCAAACTACATAAATATATTACAAATTACACATTAGGTATTTTCAAAAGCACCTTTGTCAGCCTAAGTTAGCTTGGTTGGTATCGCGTTTACCTTGTAAGCGCTCTTAGGCCTCGGGGTGGATTCCGCCCGGGGGGGGATTTTATCCAGAACCGATATTGTTCGTTCTCGGAAGCTCGGAACAGCTGGCTTTCTCCTATCCTGTCTTCTTTCTCTCTTCGATTTCGGGCCGATAAGGCCTTAGCAGTTACAGTTCCCTCTATATCAAATTTCTTTAAAAAAAAGCACCGTACAACGTACATGGCACCAAAAGCACAAAGAACCGTACGTTTAAAATATTTTAACGAAAAATCATGGTACGTTTCAGAGTTCGCGGTGGACCAATACATCCATAACGGATTTACCTACCATTGGCGGATATTGAGGAAGTCTTCCGTCAATAAAGATCACGATTCATAAGTATCAATCAAAGATACGCGGTACCGTCGCATGTGATGAGAACTGGTATACTCACATGGTCCCTGTGTATCTCTACTACAGTCAGTCAGTCAGTCCTCAGTGTGAGTTGAACCATGCTCCGAGCTCGACGCAAGAAATAGTCAGTCTGGTCATCATGACACTGGGGCAAATCACCTATCCGCTTAGGTTAGGATAAAATCCTTGAACCAGCGGCAAAGGGCTTAAAAGGCAGACGCGCTGCAAATCAAGCTAACTAAATAGATTGGCAAGGAAAAAGGAGTAGATTTTGGTTTCATAACAGTTATATGATTTTATTGCTATCTAAAAGCTGATTTAAGAATGCGGCAGTTTGAGGTATACGTATACCTAGTGCCTATCCATTCAATACAGTCGATAAAAAAATACCTATGTAAGGACTAGACCTAATAGCTCCCAGAGTTTCTGAATTGTTCTAGATCTCTAGAAGATGGGATCGGTAAAAATAAAGTATTGATTAGTCACTGCATCTTGCCCGGAATAGAAGTTGACATTCAACTTGACTAGACCTAGACGGTTCGCTATAAAAAAGATGACAAATTGATAATTATTACCTTAGTGTCCAATAGAAGTCGTAAAAAACAGACCAAGACCAAGTTGTTCTTATGGATCAGTCAACACATTAGGTAGGTACTTTGTTGACTTGCGTATTGCTTTCACTGCAAACTACATAAATATATTACACATGAGGTATTTTCAAAAGCACCTTTGCCAGCCTAAGTTAGCTTGGTTGGTATCGCGTTTACCTTGTAAGCGCTATTAGGCCTCGGGGTGGATCCTGCCCGGGGGCGGGGGGATTTTATCCAGAACCGATATTGTTCGTTCTCGGAACAGCTGGCTTTCTCCTATCCTGTCTTCCTTCTCTCTTCGATTTCGGGCCGATAAGGCCTTAGCAGTTACAGTTCCCTCTATATCAAATTTCTTAAAAAAAGCACCGTACATGGCACCAAAAGCATAAAGAACCGTACGTTTAAAATATTTGAACGAAAAATCATGGTAGGTTTAAAAGTTCGCGGTGGACCAATATATCCATAACAGATTTACCATTGGCGGATATTGAGGAAGTCTTCCGTCAATAAAGATCGCGATTCATAACTATCAATCAAAGATACGCGGTACCGTCGCGTGTGATGAGAACTGGTACTCACATGGTCCCTGTGTATCTCTACTACAGTCTACAGTCAGTCCTCAGTGTGAGTTGAACCATGCTCCGAGCTCGACGCAAGAAATAGTCAGTCTGGTCATCATGACACTGGGGCAAATCACATGTTGGTTTTTACAAGCTAGCCCAATCAACTAAAATACGTCAGTTCGTCGAAATTCGTGCAAATTGACTCTTTACTTAGATACCACTAGGTAGGTACTCCACTCTTTACTCACCACTCCACTGCGATCAAAATATAAATCAACACTGCCTATGTTGAAGCAAACTTCCTCTGCTCTCCATTGAACTAGGCAGGAGGCAGGTATCGGGTTGTGGGTATAAATCTCAAATGGCCACCCTATCCCCTACTTACCCATGTATCTTAATTAATAGAAACCATTGCCGTCGGGCAGGTATAGGCTTTCAGCAAGAAATTAACTTTGTTAAAGAAAGAGATGAGAATACTTGTGCAAAGTTTTCAACTGGAGAGGTAAAGTTTTTCTCTTCAGCTTTTTGGAGAAGTTTAAAATGTTGAGGAGGGCCCAAAATGAAAATCCGTCGCTCTTCAATGAATTAAGAAGAGTTGAAATTGTTTGGAATAATTGGACCAATAAGAAATATCGAGTTTTTAGACTTTGTAGTACCTGTACCTACCTGGTCTATAAGGATGGGTTAGTGTTAAGCTTCTACAAATCTACCTGTACCTACTTCCATCTATAGGTACTACTGCTGATAGACCGGTGAATTGGGGGTAGGACTTTTTGTGGAGGTAGAATCTTGAAAGTAGGAAGTATCTAACCTATTATAAGTAGCAATAAGAATTCCATTTCTAGCCGTTTTAACCACCTAGTACCAAGCGATATGAATAAACAAACAACTCCTCTTGTTGGCTCTTTCAGAAATTAAAATTTCAGAAGAAAATAACCGTTGCATCTATGTATGTATGTACCTACATAGCTGGCTAGGTAGTGTCGCACCTATACATTAATGTCCGTTTATAGGTAGGCTCTATGCTCTATTCCAATGCCATGTGTTGATATAATGTACCTATGTATTAAAAATATTAAAATATCCATTTGTAGGTAGGTTTTACTCCTATGTCATGACTGTGCTGATGTAAATTAGATGGCATTTTTCTCAAGTGAGGCGGAAAAAGATGACAAATTGATAACCATTACCTTAGTATCCAATAGAAGTCGTAAAAAACAGACCAAGACCAAGTTGTTCTTATGGATCAGTCAACACATTAGGTAGGTACTTTGTTGACTTGCGTCTGATAATATTCTTGATAAGTATAGGTACCTAATAATCATTCTCTGCATTATTATTTATTTGCATATTTATTTATGACTTGACTTGCACTCAAACCATCAACCTCCAGATCCAGAGTCCACCGCGCTAACCACTACACCACTGAGGTTGTTAAACACGTGAAATACACTGTACCCTAAACTCGTGAATCGCTGATCACTTGATAAGTATAGGTAGCTAATAATCATTCTCTGCATTATTATTTATTTGCATATTTATTTATGACTTGACTTGCACTCAAACCACCAACCTCCAGATCCAGAGTCCACCGCGCTAACCACTACACCACTGAGGTTGTTAAACACGTGAAATACACTGTACCGTAAACTCGTGATTAGCTGCAAACCAAGAATCCAAGTTTTCTAAACGTGATCTTGATATTCTTGATCTGCTGATGAGTAATAAAGCCGAAGAACCTACTTGAATATTTATAAACTATTAATATATTTACATAAATAATCCAAGTAATAGATGACTTTGCATACATACTCGTACCTACATAGGTAGATATGTAGGTAGGTAATTCTGTTTGGATCTTCAGATAATTGAAAGTTTTCATCGGTGTCACAGAGTGATAAACTGATAAATAATGCAGGTATGTACATAAATATGTATTCTATCCTGATGTCTTCCTTCTCTCTTCGATTTCGGGCCGATAAGGCCTTAGCAGTTACAGTTCCCTCTATATCAAATTTCTTTAAAAAAAGCACCGTACATGGCACCAAAAGCACAAAGAACCGTACGTTTAAAATATTTTGACGAAAAATCATGGTACGTTTCAGAGTTCGCGGTGGACCAATACATCCATAACGGATTTACCATTGGCGGATATTGAGGAAGTCTTCCGTCAATAAAGATCGCGATTCATATAACTATCAATCATAGATACGCGGTACCGTCGCGTGTGATGAGAACTGGTACTCACATGGTCCCTGTGTATCTCTACTACAGTCTACAGTCAGTGTCAGTCCTCAGTGTGAGTTGAACCATGCTCCGAGCTCGACGCAAGAAATAGTCAGTCTGGTCATCATGACACTGGGGCAAATCACGCTGTCGGCCGTGCTGTCTATGATCGTGGCCGTCGTTTCAGTAAGTCCGATATATCCTACTTATCCTTACCTAGTTTTTAGCTAAATCACTTTTAGGGCTGAGCTATTTGACCTATTGATTTTATTAACCTTATTTTTAAATTTGTAAGGAACCTTAATTGTTAATTTTAATTTTATATTGTTAGGTTTGTCAATACCTGTTACCTACCTACATAGTTTTTTTTTTTTCCACTTTTAGGGCTGAGCTATTTGACCTATTGATTTTATTAACCTTATTTTTTAAATTTGTAAGGAACCTTAATTGTTAATTTTAATTTTATATTGTTAGGTTTGTCAATACCTTTTACCTACCTTCATAGTTTTTTTTTTCATTACCTACCCCGTTTGGAAAACGTAGGGCCCAAGAGCCCAGAGGCGTGTATTGTGACTTTTTCAGTCTTTTCACTGTTTCCTTTTTATTCGCGATTATCTTTTGTCTATCCTTTTTGAATACCACATTGTTGTTTGAGAAAATTAAACCTTTTATACTTCTATCTAAAACATTGACATCTACGAGTACAAATACAATTTTACCAACAACAACAACGTATACATTCTACATACTTGCAACTCTGACTAGAAGATGAAAATGTTAAGACATTTTGCAAGTCTGCACACAGGTCGTGATGGTAGAGTCTTGGTTTGCACAGTAGAGGGCATTACAAGATACATACTTGCAACTCTGACTTGAAGATGAAAATGTTAAGACATTTTGCAAGTCTGCACACAGGTCGTGATGGTAGAGTCTTGGTTTGCACAGTAGAGGGCATTACAAGAAGAAGAAAGCGATCCTAGAAAAGGATGTAACAGTTGCTTTTGGAGCTACTCCTTTTTCATGGATATGGCAAAGGCCAACTTAAAATGGAAGACAGAAAGGAAGGACGGAAGGAAAAGCAAGCATTAATCTCAACACAAAATTCTGTAGATTATTGGGTTTACCATGTTGATGCAGTTCCAACAGCTATAGGTTCTTTACTTGACATGTAGAATATTTAAAATTTTCAAGATCCAGGTTTGTAGGTGCCCAACTTTGTTAGCTCCGACAGAGACATTCAGAAATTGTCTGCTAACAGATCAGGATATACCTAAGTTCAATTCCGGCAGAGTAACAAGTTATCTACTTGGTATGTTACCACATCCATAGTCAACTTTCTCTTCAAAGTTAAACATTAGTTCCTCATGCTATGCACCTATACACTGATGCAGTGGTGAACTTTTTTTTTTTTAACAAAAACAACCTAGGAAATCCCACGCCAAATCATTAGATCTGTCAGCGAACTTTGCTGAGGCTTGTGAGCTGTAACCTTGATGCAGTGGTGAACTTTTTTTTTAACAAAAACAACCTAGGAAATCCCACGCCAAATCATTAGATCTGTCAGCGAACTTTGCTGAGGCTTGTGAGCTGTAACCTATAGTAAATAAGAAGGCAGCATATCCAATTATGTATTGCGTTCTTGCTTTGTGAGTACCACAGTCTTCTTAATTTACCCCTTTTCCACTTTATTTTTCAGAATTTTAGCATCAATTAATGATAAAATATGAACTTTTAAACCTAAATTCAAGAGAAAAATTTGCAAATGACACAAATTTCGGCACAGGTCTCAGAAATGACTGCCAAAAACTTCAATGACGTTTCCTGAAAAGTTAGGAATTTGGATATACTGCCTTTTCATTAAGGAGGGCAGTATACTAGTCACCTCCAAGAAGACTTATTTGTGACTAATAATAGTAATGTATTCATTATACCTACACTGAGAAAGAAAAAAAAATGGTAGTCACCTCCAAGAAGACTTATTTGTGACTAATAATAGTAATGTATTCATTATACCTACACTGAGAAAGAAAAAAAAATGGTGACAGGGTCCTACAAGTTTAGGGTGGAAGAACTCTATTATTGGGTTACTTCCCCTGGATTAGGCTGTTGGAATGCTATAGGTATCTATTATAGTGTCGAGCTTCCCGGTAGGTATAGAGTTCACTAGTAGGCTGCCGGCACCCTATATAGTTTTTTTTCTCAGTGTAATACTTTAGTTAAGGTAAAACTGAACAATGTAAAAAGTGCTCAGTATTAAGCTGTGTCCACATCACATAGTCGACGCCGTCAATCGACGTCGACTGAAACCGTACACTGCCTCGACAGCATAGATTCACCTCGTCGATCGACAGATTCGACAACGTCGACTTAAATTCATCTGTGTTCTATTATTGGGTTACTTCCCCTGGATTATGCTGTTGGAATGCTATATCTATTATAGTGTCAAGCTTCCCGGTAGGTATAGAGGCTGCCGGCACCCTATATAGTTTTTTTCTCAGTGTACTTTAGTTAAGGTAAAACTGAACAAAGTAAAAAGTGCTCAATTTTAAGTTGTGTCCACACATAGTCGACGCCGTCGATCGATGTCGACTGAAACCGTACACTGCCTCGACAGCATAGATTCACCTCGTCGATCGACAGATTCGACAACGTCGACTTAAATTCATCTGTGTTCTATTATAGTGTCAAGCTTCCCGGTAGGTATAGAGTTCAATATTAGGCTGCCGGCACCCTATATAGTTTTTTTCTCAGTGATACTTCAGTTAAGGTAAAACTGAACAAAGTAAAAAGTGCTCAATTTTAAGTTGTGTCCACACATAGTCGACGCCGTCGATCGACGTCGACTGAAACCGTACACTGCCTCGACAGCATAGATTCACCTTGTCGATCGACAGATTCGACAACGTCGACTTAAATTCATCTGTGTTCATCTTGAACCTAACGTCTTATACTTACCTAAACATATACTAAAACAATGTGGGTACTTATCAAAGCTACACCTACCTACCAAACATACCTACCTTGTACTATGTTGAAAACGTCCTACTAAATTCATCTTGAACCTAACGTCTTAAACTTACCTAAACATATACTAAAACAATGTGGGTACTTATCAAAGCTACACCTACCTACCAAACATACCTACCTTGTACTATGTTGAAATGTAAAGATTGATGTGAACCTTGCGAAAATAAATGAAGAATATCGTAATGCTTGACATTAGGCATAGGCAGGTACCGAAAAATATTTACTATGTTATTTATAAGTATTAGGTATACTCGTCTTACTTACCTAAACATACTAAAACAATGTGGGTACTTATCAAAGCTACACCTACCTACCAAACATACCTACCTTGTACTATGTTGAAATGTAAAGATTGATGTGAACCTTGCGAAAATACCTAAATGAAGAATATCGTAATGCTTGACATTAGGCATAGGCAGGTACCGAAAAATATTTACTATGTTATTTATAAGTATTAGGTATACTGTTTGGAAATAGATAATGGTGGGCAAAGTTAGTAGGCAATGTTCATTGAAGTTAAACAAGTTCAATTGTAAAATCAAGTTTGTGGTAAATTTTAAATTCAATTTGTAAAATTAAGTTAAATAAAGATAGGTAAAAGGGAATGATAACTGCTAAGGTCTTATCGTCCCGAAATCGAAGAGAGAAGGAAGACAGGATAAGAGAAAGCCAGCCGTTCCGAGAACGAACACTATCGAAAGATAGGTAAAAGGGAATGATAACTGCTAAGGTTTTATCGTCCCGAAATCGAAGAGAGAAGGAAGACAGGATAAGAGAAAGCCAGCCGTTCCGAGAACGAACATTATCCGTTTAGGTTAATAGGATAAAATCCTCGAACCAGCGGCAAAGGGCTTAAAAGGCAGACGCGCTGCAAATCAAGCTAACTCTACTTATAAGTAGATTGGCAAGGAAAAAGGAGTAGATTTTGGTTTCAAAACAGTTAGGTATAATTTTATTTCTATCTAAAAGCTGAGGTTAGACTATGGCAGATTGAGGTATCTATATCTACCTATTCAATAGAGACGATTAAAAAATAACTAACTATAGGTATGTAAGGACCAGACGACCAGATCTAGCTCCAAGAGTTTCTGTTCTAGAAGATGGGATCAGTAAAATAATAATAATAATAATAATAATAATCTGTTGGATTTTAAGTTTTGACCGACCATTATAAGAGGGGGGCTTTCGAAGTCGACCGGACTTTATTACATTTCATACGAATTGAACAACTCTGAAAGGGTTATTTGAAATTATTCATTTTAGGAAAAAAAGAAAAAGGTTCATTAAAATTTTACGTTAACTTGGTTCGGGGGGAGAGAGGGATGAAGACTGAACTTTTTTTATCCCAACTTTGTTTTTCCTAGTTTGACTAAAGTTTGTAAATATTATTTTTTGCTCGGGTCATTTGACATTTTGACATAACACAATTATTTTAAGGACAATCTAACTTTATTTTATTCGTGAAAAAAGTGAAAAAACTCATTACACATTCATGAGCATGTATAGTTTAGAAGTGGTAGGCCAAAACAGGTAAAAAGCTCCTTGATAAGTTTACGTATTTTATAATCCATTTTGAAATGCATGGAGAGATTTTGTGTCAACGAACCAATAACTCAGCCCCTATGATTGAAGTTGAACTTTTACAATACTATGATTACTATCTACTTTATGTTCCTATTTGTATACTGACAGACTGACACACATTCCCACTAAACGAGTAGATATTTTATTGTTAGCTATTTCGTGGTCACACGCTAAATTTCATGTTGGGCTCATAAAATGGTGATGACTTTTCTGATTGAGATTTAATAGACAGAACAAAAGTGTTTCTAACATGTTAGTAGTCCGATTTAAAAATCCTTTAAATGGTGAACAACACAAGTTTGTGGTGAAAGCATATTATTGCTTTCACTGCAAACTACATAAATATATTACACATTAGTTATTTTCAAAAGCACCTTTGCCAGTCTAAGTTAGCTTGGTTGGTATCGCGTTTACCTTGTAAGCGCTATTAGGCCTCGGGGTGGATCCTGCCCGGGGGCGGGGGGATTTTATCCAGAACCGATATTGTTCGTTCTCGGAACAGCTGGCTTTCTCCTATCCTGTCTTCCTTCTCTCTTCGATTTCGGGCCGATAAGGCCTTAGCAGTTACAGTTCCCTCTATATCAAATTTCTTTAAAAAAAGCACCGTACATGGCACCAAAAGCATAAAGAACCGTACGTTTAAAATATTTGAACGAAAAATCATGGTAGGTTTAAAAGTTCGCGGTGGACCAATATATCCATAACAGATTTACCATTGGCGGATATTGAGGAAGTCTTCCGTCAATAAAGATCGCGATTCATAACTATCAATCAAAGATACGCGGTACCGTCGCGTGTGATGAGAACTGGTACTCACATGGTCCCTGTGTATCTCTACTACAGTCTACAGTCAGTCCTCAGTGTGAGTTGAACCATGCTCCGAGCTCGACGCAAGAATGTTGTTGTTGTTGTTGTTGTTGTTGGTGTTGTTGTTGTTGTTGTTGTTGTTGGTGTTGGTGTTGTTGTTGTTGTTGTCTTCCATCTGACCCCTATACCAACGGGTTGTTGTTGGTAACGCTTTTGACGACAATTTACTTCTCTTCGAGGCCCATCAAGAAAACGGCCGTACTATAAATAGGGTCTGTTCACAGTGATCTCGGATCGAGTTGAGTGGTATCCGCGGGGCAGTTGAAATCGTGGCGGACTTCGTGTCCAGAATCCCCGCATTCAGAACAGGAGTCTGGAGTTCCCGAATCTATGCGGTGTTAATAGTCCACATTGTAGTAGTATTTTTCCTTCAGACTCGTCTACGATTAGTTTTTACTCTTTTTCCTGTTTATACAATCATCCAGTCACCTTAGGTATACGCATACGTACGTCATTTAACGCTATTGTGTGTATTTCTTCACGTTTTCCTTCTTTTCTCTGTCATCTCATTATTCATCATATATATTCCTGCATTGATTAAATACCGACCAGACTACACGAGTATAATCTCACTATTTTTTATGTCAGACACACAAAAACATCAATTTGGATAACCTATATGTACAATTGTACATAATGTAGGTAGATACTGGACAAGGAAAATCAGAGCGAAAATACCCATTGGTGTGTTTCTTTCTGAAACCATTTTAGGAAACCACATTCTGCAGAGGGCGATGAATTGTGAATCAGAGACTCGCATAAAAATGGAGAGGAAAAAACTGGCTTCCAGCAAGGTCAAGACAAACCTGGAATTAGAAACCAAAGAATTTCAGACCGATTCCGTGTAACTTAAGCAATAAGCATCCTGCATGAGCAAAGAAAAAATGCAACAACGGACTATCAGAACATTCAAAACAGAGATATTGAGGAGTAGAATATTTTGTTCTTGGACACTAGGTTTGTACATCGGAGGTCCCTACTATGCAACTCTGACTAGAAATGAAGATGAAAATGTTAAGAAGACATTTTGCAAGTCTGCACACAGGTCGTAATGGTAGAGTCTTGGTTGGCACAGTAGACTAGTAGAGGGCATTACAAGAAGAAGAAAGCGATCCTAGAAAAGGATGTAACAGTTGCTTTTGGAGCTACTCCTTGTTCATGGATATGGCAAAGGCCAACTTAAAATGGAAGACAGAAAGGAAGGACGGAAGGAAAAGCAAGCATCAATCTCAACACAAAATTCTGTAGATTATTGGGTTTACCATGTTGATGCAGTGGTGAACTTTTTTTTTTTTTTTTTTTTTAACCTACTTCCTTTATTGCAACGTCCATCTGAGTACTTGGTTTTCTAGGAGGTACTCGATTTTGCAGAATGTTGCCATTTTTCTTCAACATTACCTTTCTTTGTGGGATTTTAGGTTCGGCTGTTCAGAAAAGAAGAAGAAGAAAAAGAAGTAGCAGAGGGAGAGGGAGAAGGAGGAGGAGGAAAAAGAAGAAGAAGACATCTAGATTACCTGTACCCATATTATTACTGGCATAACTAACAAAATTAGTCAAGTTTAAAAATCAAGGACACACTAATAGCATATTAGTCATTGTATTCGACACTAGTAGAGTGTATTTTAGTAATTCTAGAATCTAGAACATAATTGTAAAAAGAAAAAAAAATATAGAAAGTAAATATCTGGTGTGAACATCACACACCTTTCTATTACATTACCTCTGTAAAAGAAAGTTGTGTCTTCTGTAGTCAAGTCTTAAATTGAGCGTAGTATGTTCATCAAGAACTACATTTTCTAATAAATAATAGGTGTCTAGCTATAAGCTATAAGTAATCTCAATTCCTATCCAAAAATGTCGGCCTATAAAAGTGGTGAGATCAGAAAATAAAGGCCAAGTCTGCATTCCCAGTTTTTCGTGCCATATGAATCTTAATTCCTTCAACCTTCTCTCAGTTTCAACTTGGCTATGTTTTCCCTACTCAAATAAATAAATAAATAAATAAATAAACATGAAATCCGAAGAGAAAACATAGCCAAGTTGAAACTGAGAGAAGGTTGAAGGAATTAAGATTCAGGGTACTGTGGTAATGTTTTTATGATCATGGCAGTTTCTATATTATTCAAAATTCGCTACACGTGTTTGCCCTATATGGCGACTGAAAACTTGACTGGCACATTTAGGCAGGTACAGGTACCATATTGAGGTAGGTTGAGGTTTACTATAGTGAGGTAGGTAGAAAGAGAGGAAGAGAAAGAGAGGGAGAGAGATATTATGTTGAAAATATTTGGACTTTTTATCAAAACCATTTAGATGCTAGCTATTTCCTCGTGTTTTTGGCCGTTGGTTGGTTGGCACCATATGATTTTTCCTTGTCTTTGATCTGTATTGAACATATACTTAGGTGTTTGAAATGACTATTTCCCTATCTGTGAAAACGCTTGAGGGAAATGGGGTTTTTCTGGAATCCAAATCAGTAATTTGTTAGAAATGTCATCTTCAATTACGCGTGAAGATGTTCGGCTAAGTGACGCTACATGAATTAATAGCAAGGCGCATTTCAAAGCATTGTTGATGATATCATTTCATATCAATGCTTGTACTTAATGGTCACAATTAACTGATAGACCTAATAGGTAATTATTACAAGTGAACTAATTTATAGTGATGGAAAAACTTTGATGTGCTAATTGATCTCGTGTGAATCCCCATCAGGTTTTCCCAGAAGAAAGATGCTAATTATATAGGTACAGGTGAGGGAGACAGTTATAAAATGAAACCTTTTACTTGCGGGCATCATGTCAATTGTCAATACATAGTTCAAAAGGTCAGATTATTTATAATTGTACACACTTATAAGTGGTTGCAGTGGTCAGTGGGATCTATTTACTGTAGGGCCTAACCAACAAGAAGACACTTATAATAGTGTCTACTAACACCCGTATTTATGAACAAGAATGATCGTTCTTAGATCAGTCTCAAGTCAAAATTGACCAATCAAATGCGTTGAGACTATGCTTAGCACGAACTTAAGAGCCAGCATTTTGTTCATAAATATGGGTGTTAGTAGGTAAAGTATGTAGTAAAGTAAGTACTCACATGTTTACAGTTTCAATACATATGTTTTCCTTATTTTCTAGATGGATCAGACAGGAGGTTTTCACCTGGACAACATGAAGGAGGAACTCATCAAGACAGAATTGTACCTACTGAATCACCAATCAACTCAGGACTTGACTCATCTCTATTTCATGGTGTTATGGTTTCTTAGTAATGGTTTTATGACCATCATAATTAATACAACTAATTACTAATTAGTCATGTTAAGTATACTTTATTAGTTAGGCATGTAGGTATTAGGTATTGATTGACTGCATACATACAAGTATCTATTAATTATAGACTTTTTTATAGCACGGTAGCTACTTAATATATACTATTCGTATTTCGTCAAATGACGCTACACCAAGTGCGAGTATAGTGCACAGAGTGCACTGCAGGATTCGGCGCATTTGCTTGTTTATCCCTCCTTTTAGAAACCCTGCATACAGCTAGAAAAGTGTCTTATACATTACATACATACAACAGGTAACTTTTCTTTCTGTTTCAGGGCAGATATATACAAAATAGTGCTGAAGATAGAGCAGATTTTGTCACCATCTGCAACAGCACATGGCCTACCGACACTGGTAAGTAAACCAGGCGTGATCTGGAAGAACGGCGTAACGTCACTTGTGTCCTTTCTTGGGAGTCTGTATTTTTGGATAGCAAATTTTGTTCAGAACAGAACTGTAAAAGAATCACCTTACCCTACCTAGTTAGCTTGGTTGGTAGCGCGTCTGCTTTGTGAGCGCTAGGCCGCCGCGCCGGTTCGATTCCCACTTTGGCAGATTTTATCCAGGACGGATAATGTTCGTTCTTGGAATGGCTGGCTTTCTCCTATCCTGTCTTTCTTCTCTCTTCAATTTCCGGACGTTAAGACCTTGTCAGTTACAGTTTGCTCCTGAAACTCTCATTTTCTTCCTTTACTGTGGGCTGGTCTCTGAAAATATGGATCATTCCCTCCGTAAGTCACTGTTCTGATTCTTCATATAACAGGTAACTTTTCTTTCTGTTTCAGGGCAGATATATACAAAATAGTGCTGAAGATAGAGCAGATTTTGTCAGCATCTGCAACAGCACATGGCCTACCGACACTGGTAAGTAAACCAGGCGTGATCTGGAAGAACGGCGTAACGTCACTTGTGTCCTTTTTCGGGAGCCTGCATTTTTGAATAGCAAATTTTGTTCAGAACAGAACTGTAAAAGAATCATCTTACCCTACCTAGTTAGCTTGGTTGGTAGCGCGTCTGCCTTGTGAGCGCTAGGCCGCCGCGCCGGTTCGATTCCCACTTTGGCAGATTTTATCCTGGACGGATAATGTTCGTTCTTGGAATGGCTGGCTTTCTCCTATCCTGTCTTTCTTCTCTCTTCGATTTCCGGACGTTAAGACCTTGTCAGTTACAGTTTCCTCCTGAAACTCTCATTTTCTTCCTTTACTGTGGGCTGGTCTCTGAAAATATGGATCATTCCCTCCGTAAGTCACTGTTCTGATTCTTAAAAGAGACCATAACACAAGAAAGAATAATAGTAGAAAAATTTTACAAGGGGACAGGAGTATCTCAAAGCATGAAGAACACGGGTGCCACTATGGCCCCAGGCGGAAAAATTGAAAATTTCCTCATGGTCATGTACCTACTATTTGCCCGTGTGTATCAAAAATGATACACATGGCCCCTCAGAAATGATTTTTGTGTATCAGATATGATACACATGGCGCTCAACGTGTTAATCACGATCGAATAAACTACGGACTAAAAAATTCCCGGAGGGACGGGCCCAGCTTGTTATTATTATCGTAATAATAAAGGAAGGACGGGCTGAAAAGCCACATACTCACGAGTACCTAGTTGGTTTTCTTTTTCAATAGGTGGGATCGTGTAACATGCAAGTAGTTATGTACAGTAACTATGTAACTAATACCTTCTTTACATCAATGATATAACAATTTTTCGCAATCTTCCAATAGCCAATAGTAATTGGAATTTTTTCTTCTAAATAACAAAGCATTTTTTATAGGTACCACCTGTCTAGTTAATATATTAACAAACATTCGTGTATTTTTCCAAAGTAATTTTCCAGAAAGCTGTGATAGGTTTCTGTAACGAGTCAAGATATTCTGTAGCAATATTATAGAATTTTCTATTACAAAATAGAAACAAGAATTGCAATAGCCATTCAGTAAGCAATCCTACATAGGTATAGGTACCTAATTATCATTATCATTAGGTAGGTATAGTAAATTTTATTATAGGTGGTAGGTACCTACTTTGTTTTATTTTTACAACGTAAGTTTTGTTGAAGATAAATTTTAGTTTAGGCTATGGTAGGTACACATTACCTATAGTCAGGTACCTCATTAGACACCTATTAAAACTTTTATGTCGCGGTAATTAAAAACTGCCAGGTAGCTATGTGGCTATTAATGAGGAGTGGGAGTGAAAGATTTAGGATCTACCTATTTTCTGGCTGTAATTTGGCGAGGCATTGGGCTATTAAAAATCAAGAATCTACCTACAAAAAATTTCCGGCTTTTTTTCCTCAAACTCCTAACGTCTTAATCCATAAATTAAAACTTTTATGTCGCGGTAATTAAAAACTGCCAGGTAGCGATGTGGCTATTAATGAGGAGTGGGAGTGAAAGATTTAGGATCTACCTATTTTCTGGCTGTAATTTGACGAGGCATTGGGCTATTAAAAATCAAGAATCTACCTACAAAAAATTTCCGGCTTTTTTTCCTCAAACTCCTAACGTCTTAATCCATAATCTCAATGTCTTTAACCCCAGCTGCAATTTTTTTCTACGCGTGCATGAACTTTCATTCTGGCTGAAATCCAAAGAAAGGGCGGCCCCATGATCTAATCCATAAGCCCTGGAGGTCTTCTTGACACAATGCGGCATAGGACGACATAAGGTCTTCTATTTTCATGAATAAATCAAAAATAATTATAATAATTTACACCTTCTGATTTCTTTTATGCTTTCAGATATACTCAGCTCTGTTATCTCTGAAAAGAAGTTTCTGAGCATCCACAATAAAAATTTCAAGGTGAGAAGCTGTGATATAAAATCCCATAGATTTATGATTAGTCAGATCAGTGTACAAAAAAGTTAAATGTAATATCCCCCATGATCAAGCCATTGCCTCGAATGACCAATAACCAGAACCCGAGACCCAACCTTTCTAGCGTCCATCAGCCATCTTGTTAGAAAATGAACGCAATTTACCTACACTGTGTAATTTTCAAACGTATAATATTGCCATTGCGATTCTGAAACCGGTCTGGAAGTTTGAACTCCGCAGTCTTGGGTACTGTGGTAATGTTTTTATGATCATGGCAATTTCTATATAACAAAAAAAGAAGAGAAGAGGTTTGATTGAGGGCTGTAACTACTAAGGTCTTATCGTCCCGAAATTGAAGAGAGAAAGAAGACAGGATAGGAGAAAGCCAGCCGTTTCTATATTATTCAAAATTCGCTACACGTGTTTGCCCTATATGGCGACTGAAAACTTGACTGGCACATTTAGGCAGGTACAATATTGAGGTAGGTTGAGGTTTACTATAGTGAGGTAGGTAGAAAGAGAGGAAGAGAAAAAGAGGGAGAGAGATATTATGTTGAAAATATTTGGACTTTTTATCAAAACCATTTAGATGCTAGCTATTTCCTCGTGTTTTTGGCCGTTGGTTGGTTGGCACCATATGATTTTTCCTTGTCTTTGATCTGTATTGAACATATACTTAGGTGTTTGAAATGACTATTTCCCTATCTGTGAAAACGCTTGAGGGAAATGGGGTTTTTCTGGAATCCAAATCAGTAATTTGTTAGAAATGTCATCTTCAATTACGCGTGAAGATGTTCGGCTAAGTGACGCTACATGAATTAATAGCAAGGCGCATTTCAAAGCATTGTTGATGATATCATTTCATATCAATGCTTGTACTTAATGGTCACAATTAACTGATAGACCTAATAGGTAATTATTACAAGTGAACTAATTTATAGTGATGGAAAAACTTTGATGTGCTAATTGATCTCGTGTGAATCCCCATCAGGTTTTCCCAGAAGAAAGATGCTAATTATATAGGTACAGGTGAGGGAGACAGTTATAAAATGAAACCTTTTACTTGCGGGCATCATGTCAATTGCCAATACATAGTTCAAAAGGTCAGATTATTTATAATTGTAGGTACACACTTATAAGTGGTTGCAGTGGTCAGTGGGATCTATTTACTGTAGGGGTTTTCCATTTCTTTAATAAAATGTGAGCTTTTCCATTAATTCTTTTTCTTAATATTAATAGATTGCACTGAATCACCAATCAACTCAGGACTTGACTCATCTCTATTTCATGGTGTTATGGTTTCTTAGTAATGGTTTTATGACCATCATAATTAATACAACTAATTACTAATTAGTCATGTTAAGTATACTTTATTAGTTAGGTATTAGGTATTGATTGACTGCATACATACAAGTATCTATTAATTATAGACTTTTTTATAGCACGGTAGCTACTTAATATATACTATTCGTATTTCGTCAAATGACGCTACACCAAGTGCGAGTATAGTGCACAGAGTGCACTGCAGGATTCGGCGCATTTGCTTGTTTATCCCTCCTTTTAGAAACCCTGCATACAGCTAGAAAAGTGTCTTATACATTACATACATACAACAGGTAACTTTTCTTTCTGTTTCAGGGCAGATATATACAAAATAGTGCTGAAGATAGAGCAGATTTTGTCACCATCTGCAACAGCACATGGCCTACCGACACTGGTAAGTAAACCAGGCGTAATCTGGAAGAAGGGCGTGACGTCACTTGTGTCCTTTCTTGGGAGTCTGTATTTTTGGATAGCAAATTTTGTTCAGAACAGAACTGTAAAAGAATCACCTTACCCTACCTAGTTAGCTTGGTTGGTAGCGCGTCTGCTTTGTGAGCGCTAGGCCGCCGCGCCGGTTCGATTCCCACTTTGGCAGATTTTATCCAGGACGGATAATGTTCGTTCTTGGAATGGCTGGCTTTCTCCTATCCTGTCTTTCTTCTCTCTTCAATTTCCGGACGTTAAGACCTTGTCAGTTACAGTTTGCTCCTGAAACTCTCATTTTCTTCCTTTACTGTGGGCTGGTCTCTGAAAATATGGATCATTCCCTCCGTAAGTCACTGTTCTGATTCTTAGCCCCCCCCCCCCTATTTACTTCTCGATTAAAAAGGACAAGGAAATTCGGGACTAAAAAAAAAAGAAAAATAAAAGTTTAATTTCTGTCCCTAGGTACGCACACTGACCCTATTCGGTGAAATTTCAAGAAACTGACAGAAAATTTCAAATATGTAAGAAATAAATTACTCCCATTATTCCACTCGAATGACTATTTGTAAAGTTACAGGTAGGTATGTAATATTATATGAGATCAATGTCCCGAGCAGCAGCAGACTCGTATATAAAAGTGCTGAGGGAAAACGTCTTGCTGATTTCCCCCATGAGGTCTGATTCTTAGCCCCCCCCCCTGATAAAATCTTGAATACAGACCTGTTATAATTCACTTGGGAAATAAAAAATAAGATAGATAGAGCTACGCAAGACCTAGGTGCTGTAGGCATATTGTTGATTGGTAGGTATACTGTTGACTTGAACTTTATAAAACCACAAAGTGTGCGAGACCATCCTCTTCTAGCCTCAAAACAAAGAATTGTTTCTTACACTTTTACGTACGCGTGTCTTATTGTTGCGCTATTATCTGGTGGCAATCCGGAAAAGTTCTGGGGATGATTTGTTAATAATAGTTACCAAATGCTTTTCTCTTCTGTTTCAGTGTTTTCTTCATTGTCTGTACGTTCATTATGATTGGGTAAGTTTATGAGGGTGATTCGAGAGTAGGAACTCAAGTTGGAGATCAAACAAGTCACTCACTTGTTGTCACGAAACAACCCCGATTATTACAAGAAAGGAGAGAGAAAAAAAGAAGAAAATGAGTCAAGCTTCTAGGAATCTACGATATTTGGGCATGAAGGTTGTTTAGTCTGGTATTTACTCGCATTTTTTACAATTTCAAAAAAAAAAAAACGACACCAATGGTAGAACGGGACTAGTAGGTAAAGTATGTAGTAAAGTAAGTACTCACATTTTTACAGTTTCATACATATGTTTTCTAGTATAGGAACTTAAGTTGGAGATCAAACAAGTTACTCACTTGTTGTCACGAAACAACCCCGATTATTACAAGAAAGGAGAGAGAAAAAAAGAAGAAAATGAGTCAACCTTCTAGGAATCTACGATATTTGGGCATGAAGGTTGTTTACACCCATATTTATGAACAAAATGCTGGCTCTTAAGTTCGTGCTAAGCATAGTCTCAAGGCATTTGATTGGTCAGTTTTGACTTGTCTGGTATTTACTCGCATTTTTTACAATTTCAAAATAAAAAAATAACGACACCAATGGTAGAACGGGACTAGTAGGTAAAGTATGTAGTAAAGTAAGTACTCACATTTTTACAGTTTCATACATATGTTTTCCTTATTTTCTAGATGGATCAGACAGGAGGTTTTCACCTGGACAACATGAAGGAGGAACTCATCAAGACAGAATTGGATGATGAATCTCTCGACGTTATTTTGTTCCGATGTCCTGAAACACGTAAGTTTGCATTAATGACTGAATTACAAAAAAAAGAGAAGAAGAAAAAAAGAGGTTTGATTGAAGGCTGTAACTGTAACTACTAAGGTCTTATCGTCCCGAAATTGAAAAGAGAAAGAAGACAGGATAGGAGAAAGCCAGCCTTTCCAAGAACGAACATTATCCGTTCATAAAATCCGCCCCGGGCGGGAATCGTCCTTGGGGATAATTTCTCTGCCGAGTTCCAAAGCTCGGACTCTTTCCGATGTTATTGCATTCCTATGTTATCGATTTTTCATTTATGTTCCTCCTTTATTTTTTTGCAGATTCCACACATGCTTGTGATAGAGCTTACAGGTTCACAGACTGCTTCTGGAGGACAACTATGATGGTAAGATTTACAAAGATAAGCTCGTTGGTTCGTGTCATATAGGGTCAATGTGCGTACCTAGGGACGGTTGTACCTAGGGACAAAGTCAATTTCAAGCAGGTCCTGCCCTCTAGAAACTCGGGGAAAAAAAAGAGAAGAAGAAAAAAAGAGGTTTGATTGAGGGCTGTAACTACTAAGGTCTTATCGTCCCGAAATTGAAGAGAGAAAGAAGACAGGATAGGAGAAAGCCAGCCTTTCCAAGAACGAACATTATCCGTTCAGCATAAAATCCGCCCCGGGCGGGAATCGTCCTTGGGGATGATTTCTCTGCCGAGTTCCAAAGCTCGGACTCTTTCCGATGTTATTGCATTCCTATGTTATCGATTTTCATTTATGTTCCTCCTTTATTTTTTGCAGATTCCACACATGCTTGTGATAGAGCTTACAGGTTCACAGACTGCTTCTGGAGGACAACTATGATGGTAAGATTTATAAAGATAAGCTCGTTGGTTCGTGTCATATATTCGGTGAAATTTCAAGAAACTGACAGAAAATTTCAAATATGTATTTAAATCAAGACAATATTGCGTCGCTTTGTAAGAAATAAATTGCTCCCATTATTCCACTCGAATGACTATTTGTAAAGTTACAGGTAGGTATGTAATATTATATGAGATCAATGTCCCGAGCAGCAGCAGATCGGTGAAGTTTCAAGAAACTGACAGAAAATTTCAAATATGTATTTAAATCAAGACAATATTGCGTCGCTTTGTAAGAAATAAATTACTCCCATTATTCCACTCGAATGACTATTTGTAAAGTTACAGGTAGGTATGTTATATTATATGAGATCAATGTCCCGAGCAGCAGCAGACTCGTATATAAAAGTGCTGAGGGAAAACGTCTTGCTGATTTCCCCCATGAGGTGACCTAGCCAGTGAGCAAGGACTCTAGTGACTGCTGACGCATATAATAATTCCTGACGCAGAACAATGGTGTGTCATGAAGTATTTTATGATGCGTCTTATATCTTTTTTTTTCCTCGGGAAAGGTGAAATTTCAGGGGTTGAATTTCAGTGGGATAGGTAAAAAAAAGGAAAGGATATCTAGTCATGTAGGATTATGTATTACATGAGTGTGAAGTTATATACATGCAATTCACATACCTATTTATGTGCATATAATAATTCCTGACGCAGAACAATGGTGTGTCATGAAGTATTTTATGATGCGTCTTATATCTTTTTTTTCCTCGGGAAAGGTGAAATTTCAGGGGTTGAATTTCAGTGGGAAAGGTAAAAAAAGGAAAGGATATCTAGTCATGTAGGATTATGTATTACATGAGTGTGAAGTTATATACATGCAATTCACATACCTATTTATGTGCTATTATCTATCATATCACACAAAGTGTATTAGAAACCGTTTCTCAAGACAAGACTATGGCAATGCGTAGGTATCTACTCAGATAGCTACTGTAAATATCTTTACCCGCACAATACCCAGGGCCGTTTCCAAGATTTTGTCAAGGGGGGCCCGAGAGTTCAAACAGTGATTTACCGGGGGTGGATGCTCCAAATTTTCCGAGTCTGGCCTACACAGTAAAGGAGAAAAAATAAGGGGGCCTCGTCCCCCCCCCTAAATACGGCTCTGACAATAGGCATGTACTTCCAGTAATCCAGTTCTACTCCTACCTACCTATGGACCTACATACATTGTGTATCTTGGTAAAATGTACATATACCTACCTAAGTAGGTAACCTACTCGTATGCAGATCCGTATCCTGATGTTGATATGACTGTATTCAACAAATAATTATTTTTCAAACATTAAAAGTACGGATTAATTGGTACATAATAATATTATTTATGTATTAATAATAAATTAATATCTCATAGATACAAGTACAGGTATAGGTGCCTAGTGAATGAGGTAAGGTCGTGCTGCACGGTGCCTATTCCTACCTACCTATGGACCTGCATACATTGTGTATCTTGGTAAAATGTACATACCTACTTAAGTAGGTAGGTACCTACTCGTATGCAGATCCGTATCCTGTTGATATGACTGTATTCAACAAATAATTATTTTTCAAACATTAAAAGTACGGATTAATTGGTACATAATAATATTATTTATGTACCTATTAATAATAAATTAATATCTCATAGATACAAGTACAGGTATAGGTGCCTAGTGAATGAGGTAAGGTCGTGCTGCACGGTGCCTATTTTATCGATCGATAAAATAACAGTAAATAAAATAAATTATAATACCTAATTAAAATTATCAATGATTCAATCCATCCTTCTTCCTCAATTCCTCATGTATTATACCAAGGTCGACATCTTTTCCCACAACAATAAAAGTGTAGTAACATGAGGTTGAGCTCAGAAGTGAACTAGAAAAATCTTTAGACCAATATCTAGTTACATGTAATGTGGAAATGTGGACATGTATTATACCAAGGTCGACATCTTTTCCCACAACAATTAAAGTGTAGTAACATGAGGTTGAGCTCAGAAGTGAACTAGAAAAATCTTTAGACCAATATCTAGTTACATGTAATGTGGAAATGTGGATATCATAAATAGTTGTAGCATGTTGTACGCAATGAGAAATTTTGGTAACAATTTTTAAAGAGGTTTGATAGAGGGAGCTCTAAAAGAGGAGGACAGGATGGGAGTAAACCAGCCGTTCCGAGAACGAACCTTATCTGCAATTTTTAAAGAGGTTTGATAGAGGGAGCTCTAAAAGAGGAGGACAGGATAGGAGTAAACCAGCCGTTCCGAGAACGAACCTTATCTGCTGAGGATAAAAATTCCGCCTGGGCGGGAATCGAACCCGCGACCTAGAGCTTACATTAAGTTCAGGGAACAGAGAGGCAAAAGTTAAATGACATAGAGTTAGGTAGTAGGTAGGTAGGTACATAATTAAATGGTAACTACTAGGTACCTACTTACATTTTGTTTTATTCCTGAAGGTAGGTAGGTAAGTAGGTATTCACTCTGTTCATAATTGATAATTATGATTATTTAGGTAGGTAAGTATCTGACGATGCTCTGAAAATTGAATCTAGATAATAGATAAAGTAACAAGCTGGGCCCGTCCCTCCGGGAATTATTTATCCCGTAGTTTGTTCGATCAGTACCTATGCACCTACCTAATTTGTTTAATATTCAGTTTATTATTAATCTTGATTTGATTTTTCGATTTTACTTTCATGTAATGATTTAAAATCAAGACTAGACAACGAGCTGGTCAAGTATGATATCCATGACCAAGACTGAAACCTCCTTAACCTGTGATATAACTGGATGTGTGGATTTGATACCTTCCTCACTTGAGGGGACCATTCTAGAACTATGCAGTGGAGACAGTGGTCTGGATGTGTTTGACAAAGTACAGATGGAATGTTTATTCTCAGAGTACAAAAGTACAATAGCAACAATACTCATTATTCATTATACAAAACATTTGAATTTCGGCAATCCTATATGACCTGAGCGCCAAAATTTCGAAATTTCATTCCTAAGAGGTATGAAATGTCACACATTTAGGTACCTACACTAAATTATTTTATTAAGCTTTTTACAATAATGACTCTTGGGTCCTACAAGTTCATGTTGAAATGTTGTGTTGACCGTGGGGTGTTGTGAACAGATTTCAACAGGGACCTGTAGATCCAGGGGTCCTACAAGTTCATGTTGAAATATTGTGTTGACGGTGGGGTGTTGTGAACAGATTTCAACAGGGACCTGTAGATCCAGGCCTTAGTTCTTTCAACAGGCGCCGAAAATGATATTTAGTTTGTGACATACATGCATATGTACAATTGTACATAGGTGGTACCCAATTTTTTTCTCTCTGCTGAAAAATTAGCATTCTGGCAATTTTGGCGCTTAGCTCATGATAACCAACATTCAGTCACGTGGTTTTCTTTTGAAGGTGAAATTTCAGGGGTTGAATTTCAGTGGGAAAGGTAAAAAAAAAAGGAAAGGATATCTAGTCATGTAGGACTATGTATTACATGAGTGTGAAGTTATATACATGCAATTCACATACCTATTTATGTAGATTACATGTTACATGAATGTAATACTTGTGATAAGTTACAATAATTGTGTAGCATGATTTATGAAGATAAAGCGGAGAGAGGGAGATTGAAAATGAGGCTCCCTACGCTACGGTCGACCTAATATCTGATTTCGCCTGTCACAAGGAAGGAACCTCTGTGTCCTCAAAATTCTTTGAGAATTTGACCACAATAATACCTACATAGTAGTAGAAGTAGTAGCAGCCTACTGCGGGGAAAAGGGACTCTTAATTTTTTACTTTCTTACTATTCGATTGGGAAAGGGACTTACTTCCTATCTTCTTCTGTTCACAGTACGGGGACATGGATACCAACGAGCTGGTCAAGTATGATATCCATGACCAAGACTGAAACCTCCTTAACCTGTGATATAACTGGATGTGTGGATGTGATACCTTCATAGTAGTAGTAGCAGCCTACTGCGGGGAAAGGGACTCTTTAGTCTTTACTATGTTGACTTATTAATTTACATACTTCCTATGTTCTTCTGTCCACAGTACGGGGACATGGATACCAACGAGCTGGTTAAGTATGATATCCATGACCAAGACTGAAACCTCCTTAACCTGTGATATAACTGGATGTGTGGATGTGATACCTTCCTCACTTGAGGGGAGCATTCTAGAACTATGCAAAGGAAACAGTGGTCTGGAAGTGATTGACAAAGTGCAGATGGAATGTTTATTCTCAGAGTACAAAAGTACAATAGCAACAATACTCATTATTCATTATACAAAATATTTGGATTTCGGCAATCCTATATGACCTGAGCGCCAAAATTTCGAAATTTCATTCCTAAGAGGTATGAAATGTCACACATTTAGGTACCTACACTAAATTATTTTATAAGCTTTTTACAATAATGACTCTTGGGTCCTACAAGTTCATGTTGAAATGTTGTGTTGACCGTGGGGTGTTGTGAACAGATTTCAACAGGGACCTGTAGATCCAGAGGTCCTACAAGTTCATGTTGAAATGTTGTGTTGACCGTGGGGTGTTGTGAACAGATTTCAACAGGGACCTGTAGATCCAGGCCTTAGTTCTTTCAACAGGCGCCGAAAATGATATTTAGTTTGTGACATGTGACATACATGCATATGTACAATTGTACATACGTGGTACCCAATTTTTTCTCTCTGCTGAAAAATTAGCATTCTGGCAATTTTGGCGCTTAGCTCATGATAACCAACATTCAGTCACGTGGTTTTCTTTTACACCGTGGGCATAGTACCTATAGTGGTTTGTTGAACAAAGTTCAAACTACTTACATTGGTGTATTGAGATTTTTAATAAGCGGACCAAATTACATAACTACATAAGTAGATGAATGACTACATAAATGATACGAATTAAGATTCAGGAAAGAAATTTTGTGATGAGAGTGGTTATTTAGTTGGTAAATACGATTTAAATTACTCAGGTAGACCATAATTATATATGTATAGCTATAACGTCCCTATAAGGGTTGATTTTTGTTTTATGGCTAGTTTACAAAGCTATTAATTTTTTATTCCCAATTTATAACTAGAATTTAAAAACACATTCTACATTAAGTACTTAGGATAAGTTGTACATATTTCCTCAGATTTTTTACGGAAAATTTTACTAAGGAACACGCCTGTTTACTGAATGATTTTCGTAGTGTCTAGCCAAGAGCAAAATATATTTTGTAATATAAATTATATTATTTTTTTGTCAGTATGAAAATTATTTCAATAAAACACGTTATCCTTTCTTTATTGTTGTGTTGGTTCATTTTTCATTTCACCTTTTGGATTTCGTGCTGCTTACGACTACAGTGGATGCCAATGTATCCCAATGTGAACTCCGAAAAATCTATTTTGATGGGTTTAAGCTTTAAGGTCATTATTTGCCTAGATTTGTTTAACTGATGAGTTTTATTGGTGACGGGGGTTTACCTGCATTCGGCAATAAACTACCCGCCTACTCACAGAAAATGTCAGCCAGCCTGAGTGGGGACGGAAAAAGTCACACGATTACCCAGATGGTCACCCATCCTGATACCAACCACGCGCAATGTTGCTTACCTTCAGTGATTAATTTAAAACTAGTGCATTCAGTATTCTACTACCAATGACTTTATCACAAAAATTCTATGGTTGCCTAGAATTTGTTTTGATTATGCAATATGCAGTACATAAAGTAACGAACGCCTTTCACTTCCAACGTCCTATAAATTAATCAAGTCTGAGTTCTTTCCAAGTCTGAGCGAATAGGGAGTGAAAGAACTAAAAGCAATTTTTCAATTATCCAACTTTTTATTCAACTCGCTTCAGTTAAATTTTCTACAACCAAACATGTCAAAACTTTCATATTTCCACCATTGACAGAAAGGTAGAAAAAGTTTCATTAAAATGGCTGTGTAACAAAAAATAAAACTCTGAATTCTAATAAAAACTCAAATTACCAATAGTAGGTATTTTTTACTGAAATGAGGGAGGATTTTTCAGAAAATTTTCAAATCCATTTTTTTTTTTTTTTTTTAGAAATTGAGATTTTACAAATCTTCATGTTCAGTATTTTCAATAGGTTCACGATCTGTGTAGGTAGGTAGTTTGGTATTTATTTTGATAAACAAGTTTAGGTATAAAGTGCCTTCAGAGTCAACAGAAGGCTCCACAGACTTATTTAGGTAAGCTCATAGGTAATTATAACATGGAGTTTTATACAGAACAGAGACAAGTAGTCATATTACCTACGTTCATAATATTGTTACCGCCTCGCCTAGCGAAACTAAGTGAAATATTCATTCCCAAAATTTAAGTAATTTGAAGCAGAAACTTTTGCCCAACACCTGCCGCATCTATGCAATAAAGAACATACGGCCTCCATAAGTTTCACATAAGAGAGTCTCCTACACATAGGTATTTGGACAAACATAATTACATAAGTATAGGTAGCTGCCGTTGATAATGTACGGACTACGGAGTAATTACTTGTTCAAAATTCATACTCTTTACACACAACGTACTTTTGTTTTCCTAAGAAAAGTTCTTAATTGTTTCCCTAAAAATAGAATTATTCTAGAATCCAGAAACTAGAGTATTCTTGAGGCTGGCAAAGATCGAATGTCAACACCTGCCGCATCTATGCAATAAAGAACATACGGCCTCCATAAGTTTCACACAAGAGAGTCTCCTACACATAGGTATTTGGACAAACATAATTACATAATATGTATAGGTAGCTGACGTTGATAATGTACGGACTACGGAGTAATTACTTGTTCAAAATTCATACTCCTTACACACAACGTACTTTTGTTTTCCCAAGAAAAGTTCTTAATTGTTTCCCTAAAAATAGAATTATTCTAGAATCCAGAAACTAGAGTATTCTTGAGGCTGGCAAAGATCGAATGAGCACTAACGAAAGGCGTTTTGTGAAAACGGAGAGTATGGAATGGCACAGTAAATGAATGAACAGGCCCTTGATCATCCTTTTGAAGCCACTACTCATTTCAGCAAAAGTAACTATGTTGAAAGCTGTAGGATATTAGGTACAGATATAATAATAGATTCTAGTAGAGCGTGTGGTCACATAAAACACTCGGACGGAGCAATGCCGAGATCCTCAAGGGAGCAATCATGTGGTTAACATAGTCGGAATACTTGCTTGCTAACTTGCTAACCTCGGGTTAGACCCAAATATACGTTGATAATGTACGGACTACGGAGTAATTACTAGTTCAAAATTCATACTTCTTACACACAACGTACTTTTGTTTTCCCAAGAAAAGTTCTTAATTGTTTCCCTAAAATTAGAATTATTCTAGAATCCAGAAACTAAAGTATTCTTGAGGCTGGCAAAGATCGAATGAGCACTAACGAAAGGCGTTTTGTGAAAACGGGGAGTATGGAATGGCACAGTAAATGAATGAAGAGGCCCTTGATCATCCTTTAGAAGCCACTACTCATTTCACCAAAAGTAACTATGTTGAAAGCTCTAGGATATTAGGTACAGATATAATAAAAGATTCTAGTAGAGCGTGTGGTCACATAAAACACTCGGACGGAGCAACGCCGAGATCCTCAAGGGAGCAATCATGTGGTTAACATAGTGCAAAAGTAACTATGTTGAAAGCTCTAGGATATTAGGTACAGATATAATAATAGATTCTAGTAGAGCGTGTGGTCACATAAAACACTCGGACGGAGCAACGCCGAGATCCTCAAGGGAGCAATCATGTGGTTAACATAGTCGGAATACTTGCTTGCTAACTTGCTAACCTCGGGTTAGACCCAAATATTCCCCTGGGCACTAGGAAAATGTTAGGTAAAAAGGTGGAGTAGAACAGGGATCTGAACCTTCTCCCCAGAAACCCCTTCCGACCGTGTACAAGATATATTATCATGCAAAATACATTGAACCTTGTAAACCTATCAACACATTAAGGTAAGAGGGTGTTGGGTAAATTATTCAAGGACCAGGTGGGTAGGTGTACAGTGGAAAATTAATCATAAAGTAGGTATAGATGCAGGAAAGGTAGGCAGATAAGATAATTGAAAGTAGAGATGATAATGCCAAAAAGAAAGATTAGATTCCTCGATGGTAAATGTGTGTTCCCTTTAAGGCGCTTTAACTCTGGATTACCAGGAGGACGTTCACGCCGCTCCGGGAAAACGTCTCAAAAAGGGACTCAATTAGATTTTCCCCTACCGCGTTGAACGAGAAAACAAAGGATATTAGAGCCTGAGATTCCTTCTTCATTTCATCACCCTTCTGCTTTTCTGGTGTTGTTTCAAAAAGAATGTCTTGACACAACATAGATATGTAATTATAATAAGAATGTCACTCTGGCATTGATGCCAACATACAGATTGATTGAAACTTTGGCACGACAGCTAGAAGCTCAGGTGAACCTAACCAAAATCACATCACGTAATAAATGGAAGCTCCGAGATATTAGGATGCTGGAAAATTTCATTATCCTCAGCTTCAGCTTCATATTAGGTACATACCTGATGTTGTGTTGTATCTTGGAGTACATTACAGCAATATTAAGAAAAGAAAGGTAAAAAAAAAGAACACACACATAAACTTTACATAATTATAAAAATGTCAAACCGCTATGTTGTGGAATATGAAGGGCCCGGTTTGCAATGCCCTAGAGATGTAGAGAATGAAAACAGAGGCTCGAAAGGACGAAGAAACCTTCTTATTAAACAAAAGATTTCAGAAATTCAGAGTTAACTCTGCCTCAGGCAAAGGTACCTACCTAAACTTTGCCCGGTTTCAACTTTTCTCCTATAAAATAAAGAAATAATAGGAAATAGGTAATGTGTTCCACCCATCGACTTATCTTTAGTTAGTATCTAGATACCTACATAGGTAGATATGAAGTACCTAGGTAATGATTTAATTTTCCTATAGGACCCTCAAAAGTGCATCTCTTGAAATTGGTACTTAAAGGGATTAATCACTGAGTGCCGATCATTGAAGTCCGATGGTAGTGAAAGGTAAAAGATGGCATATGGCATAGAAAGTTAGAAAGTTTTGTATTCATCCGCGCTCAAAAATAAAATTTGTTAAATTTTACTAGTGAAGGCGGCATAAGTAATGCCGTGAACTTTCAGTTACCTATGCTTGATGATTATGCATGTTCATTGTTAGAATCTCCGACCAACTGGCTAAAAGTGAGTGCGTAAGCCAGGGTTGTCCAACCTTAGGGCACCCGAGGGCCGCAAGAGACCAAGGTAGAGAGTTGGCGGGCCGCAAAAACT
>NW_007379462.1:0-9823 GCF_000475195.1 Diaphorina citri
AATCTTCATGTGAGCATGAAACATAGATGAAGAAGATTTAAATGGGACTGTAACATTGGAATAGATTTTACTGTCGCAATCGTAGTCAGCCGCATTGAATGTTTATTGTTTGTTCAGGACACAATTCAAAATATCTGCAGCCACATTTCAAAACACAATATATCCGCAGCAATCATTTAAAGCAAATTCGGACAAGGCTCATGTGTTAGCCTCAGATAACACATAACCCTCCTAGCAGCCCTAGCAAACTACCCGTTCTGAGTCATCCAAAATTACTAACCCATATTACTTCATTCCAGTCATAACACAGCAGACTAGTTCACATATAACGTATGTTTATGCAAATTAAATATTCCTCGTATAATGATAATTATACGAGGAATATTTATTTTCATGATTAATATACATATGGATACTGGAACATTGCTAAACCAGAGTAGCGGGCCCAAATCAAACGTTTTCATATACATCTTGCAAAATATCCGTACCTGCCAGACATGATGGTTTGAAGGTGCATGGTTCTGCAATCCGCGGTTCGGAAATCAGAAACCCTGACTGACATCGGATAGGAGGCATAGAGATTGCTGGTTGTAAAAAGCAAGACGTTGATCAATCTTTCCAAGAGATCACTCTTTCTTTGATCAGTCTTACTCTCACAATTCCATATTCCTTTAAAAGAAATCAACTTTGAAGTATTTTTAAGGCTAAGAAAAGAGTGAATTGGAGAGCATATTAGACGCATAGAGCATCAAGGAGAGGAAAGCAACAACCGGAATAATCTGGTTTTAATGCTCTATTCCCATTGGTCGAAAACCTGATGTCTAAACAATATTAATTTGATTTCATAGACCTTTGAGTTGTTTCGCCTGGTCTGGGCTCATGCACATCTTTTATTCTGTAATAAGTGTAACAACTTACTTCAACCTCTCAACGTGAAGAAAAAAACATAAAACTATCCGAACACATCCGACACCTCATGTTCGTAAGCTCGTCATTCAGGCTGAACAGAAATAAAAAAAAAATAAAAAATATTAGCACGGATTTCCATTATTACAAAAAATAATGAACTAAATATGACTGATACAACACGAATCATAAATAACAGTAATTACAAGCTAACTTCAAATTGCCTGACATTCGTCTGATACAACACGAATCATAAATAACAGTAATTACAAGCTAACTTCAAATTGCCTGACCTTCGTCTGATATAATTTAGGACCGATGATTATCCACAAGATCGATCTAAGAGGTTGGTAATCTGGTTCAAAGTCCGTTCAGTTGATGAAGTGATTGATGCATATGACCACTAGGTAAGTGACCATGTAAGGGGACGTCACGAATTCTGATCGGTGGTCGTACTAGACACTCGACAAGATCGCAGGTTGTAACCATACGAAAAGGTATTCGTTTGAAGGGACTAATCAACGCAGGAGTGCGGGAGACCCAGGAAGGCGTACATAAGAGATGTGGAGACCGATATGGGATGCCAGAACTACATGGAGCTGAAGCGACTAGCTCAAGATCGGAATGAATGGAGGAGACCGGATCGATTCTCACCGCAGGCAAAAAAAAGTACTTACCTACCTATGTTTTGACCGCAAATCTTTCAGTGAGTTTTTTCTTTCTGGCTTTCTGGTCATCTTGTTTTGGCTCAGCAACTAAGGTAAATAGGAAATACCTTGGTAATTAATTGCAGGTATACATACCTTCTCTCGCATCTAATAAAGGATTGAGTTTTACTTAGTAGCTATACCTATCTACATAAGTAGGTATACCTACCTATATAATAAAAGGAGTGTTTTTTTTTATCTTTAAGAAAAACTTAAAAAAAAAATGGTAAGTTTTGTGCAATGCCGAATAGCTTTCTCTAACTTACCCCTCCTAGCTTCATGTTACCCGTCTCTGCCCTATATTTTCTTGTCCCGCTTTCTTTCATATCCTGCTTTACCCTAGAATACCCTCCCTTCTATCTGTTCCAACTTACGGTTTGTTCCAACTTACACTACCTTGCTTCAATTTACCCCTCTCTGCCCTATATCCTCTTGTCCCGCTTTCCTTATTCGTAATATTCTGATTTACCCTTCAATACCCAGCCCGTATCAGCTGTTCTAACTTACGATTTGCTCCAACTTACCATGTTCTTTACCAAAAAATATCGTACTCTGCTTTGCTTCAAATTACACCACTCTGCGCTATATTATCATGTCCCGCTTTGCTCCAACTTACCCTCTGCTTCATTTTACCCCGCTTTACCCTATGTCCTGGCTCGTTCCGCAATTAGCCCATCCGGGGCTCTGCCCGGTGCTTTGCCTAACGCGGGGTACAGACTAGGTGCGAACAGGACGACCTTTTCCATACTGGATTGATGCGTACAAAACGACGCAGTTATTATCTACTTTGGTAAAATACAAAATTTGTATTTAATTGGAACCTTTTTTTTCCTCCTCCTCTTCTTCTTCTTCTTCTTCTTCTTCTTCTTCTTCTTCTTTTTTCTGATCTGTGGGTAACTGCTCATGCTCAGGTCTTATCGTTCCGAGATCATGAAAGCCAGCCATTTTGAGGACCAACCTTATCTGTTTATAAGTCCGCCAGCATGGGCATAAATCTAACCTGCGACCTAACCAGCCTAGTTACCTCCAAGGTAAGCCAGCCTAGTTACCTCCAAGGTAAGCGAGCCTAGTTCCCTCCAAGGTAACTAGGCTGGCTATTATAACCTTTCATAAAACTCGAGTTGTGTAAATACCTACATTTTTATTGTAACCTTTTTTCTACCAGGAATGTTCTCGACCATGTTGACCGCAACCAATCAACCCTAACTCGTCCCTTACCCCGTTTTGCCCCCACCTCACCCTACTCCCCCAAAACGAGATTATAAAACGAAGGGAAGTAACAAAACCCATTAACCTCTTAAGAATGGCTGATTTAGAGATTCAAAAGGCCATATTTATACTGGGTGTCTCAAACTGCACTGAAGCATCGAACTCGATCGACGGCCGGTCGACTATGTTTGGACATACATTTAGAGTTCTGGTCCCGGCCAAATAACTATGTTTGGACATACCTTTAGAGTTCTGGTCCCGGCCAAATAACTATGTTTGGACATACCTTTAGAGTTCTGGTCCCGGCCAAATAACTATGTTTGGACATACCTTTAGAGTTGTGGTCCCGGCCAAATAAAAAAAAACCTCGACTTTCCTCTGGCCCTCCTTAAATAATCCCCCTCAAATACTCCATAATGGACTACATAACTCCATAAACTCCAAAATCTCCACATATGATTTATGCTAAGGACTTATCTACTTGAAATACTCGTAGGTCCCTTTTATAATAAATCTCCACGTGCCAGGGTACAAATTGATTCAGGCAGTTGACCGCAACCAATCAACCCTAACCCAGCCCTTACCCCGTTTTGCCCCCACCTCACCCTACTCCCCCAAAACGAGATTGTAAAACGAAGGGAAGTAACAAAACCCATTAACCTCTTCATGCCTCGGTGAGTCTGAAAATGTCCACTGACTTTAGGCTCGGAGCAGGGGGCTGGGATGGGGACAGGGGGACCGTAAAGGGTCATTAGGTTCCTATAATGACTTGGAGAAATTTGAACTTTAAAAAGTCGTGTTCGATTCTTAGATGAATAGAAGAGATGGAACCAAAGAACATTGAAATTTGTTGAGGACAGCCTCTACACTAGGTATATTTTTCCCTGAAAACTCCTTCGAAGGTCCCGTAAGGAATCTTTTTAGTATACCTAAATAAATAATAAATTGATTTGCAAGCGCTAGACCGAGGGTTAGATAGATTCCAGCGTGGGGAGGATTTTATCCTGAACGGATAATGTTCGTTCTCGGAACGGGTGGATCTCTTCTATCCTGTCTTCCTTCTCTCTTCGATTTCGGGAAGATAAGACCTTAGCATTTAAAGTCCCCTCTATCAAACCTCTTACAAAATAATAAAAATAAAAACAAACAATATATTTTTCCTGTTAAATCGCGCAATTTGTAAAAAACGACAGGTATATTTTTCCCTGAAAACTCCTTTGAAGGTCTCGTAAGGAATCTTTTCAGTATATGCCTACCTAAATAGATAATAAATTGATTTGCAAGCGCTAGACCGTAGGTTAGATAGATTCCAGCGCGGGGCTGAACGGATAAAGTTCTGTATTGTTTTGTACAAAGCTTATGGTACCTGAGATCAATCAATGTGATTTCTCAATATATTTAGCCTTAAGATACCATGTTTTCAGTAGGTATACCATGTTTTCAGTGTACATGGTATCTTAAGGCTGAATATTGAGAAATCACATTGATGGGATAATGTTCGTTCTCGCAACGGATGGCTCTCTTCTATCCTGTCTTCCTTCTCTCTTCGATTTCGGGAAGATAAGACCTTAGCATTTAAAGTTCCCTCTATCAAACCTCTTACAAAATAATAAAAATAAAAACAAACAATATATTTTTCCTGTTAAATCGCGCAATTTGTAAAAAACGACACCTCAATTATGAATAGCCCACTGAAGTTTGAGAGGACCGAAGAGCCCCTTGGATAGTGGATGAGTAATGACACCCAATGGTAATAAACAGCAGCTCCTCATAACTCCCCGTGATATTTATTTTACAAAACATAGGAGTTTGGGAGGGGGAGAAGAGAGAGAGCGCACTTCTAATGCTATATTAATACGTATTATCCAAACATTTTACCATATTCACTATTTATTTTTGCATGAAGGGTACGATGTCTTTGTCAGAGAGCAAGAGAGAGAGAGAGAGAGAGAGAGAGAGAGAGAGAGAGAGAGGAGAGAGAGAGGTAGACCTTTACCTGAATTAGGAGTTTGGGAGGGGGAGAAATGGGAACAGGAGAGGAGAGTTTGAGAGGGGAAAGTATGGGAAGTGGAGAGAAGATTGGGAGGGAGGAGAAAGAGGGTAGAGAGGACTGGAGGAGACAGGACGGTGAAAAGATGGAGATAAAGAGTAGAGGGAGATAGGAGTTTTTGGGAGGGGAGATATGAGGGTGAAGAAGAGAGATTTGGAGGGAGGAGAAAAAGGGTGAATAGGCGGAGATAGAGAGTAAAGGGAGGGAAGAGAAGCCCTTATCCCAAAATGGCAGTTACCCTTCCACTCGGTTCTCAGCTTATTAAATAGTGCCTTTTTCTTCTTCTTTTTCTTCTTCTTCTTCTCCTCCTTCTTCTTTTTCTTCTTCTTCTTCTCCTTCTTCTTCTTCTGCTCTTCCTCCTCCTCCTCCTCCTACTTTTTCTTCTCTTAATCCTCTTCTTCATTCTCCTCCTCCTCCTCCTCTTCCTTTTCCTATCCGTCTTCTTCCCCTTTTTTAAATAATTTTCAATACTTCTTCTCCTACTTTTTCTTCTTTTCCTCTTCTTCTTTCTCCTGCTCCTGCTTTTCTTCATCCTTCTCTTACTTTTCCTTTTTTCTTCTCAAGAGAGTGGTTTTGGAGTTTGGGAGGGGGAGATATGGGAAGGGGAGAAGAGAGTTTGGGAGGTAGAGAACGAGAGTAGAGAGGAGACAGGAGGGTATGAAAAGATGGAGATAGGGAGTAGAGGGAGAGAGATAGGAGATGAAGATAAAGAGCAGAGGGAGAGAGATAGAAGAGTGGAGGTAGTTTTTGGCAGGGGGAAATATGAGGGGTGGAGAAGAAAATTTGGGAAGGAGAGGAGGTAGAGAGGAGGAGAAAGGAGGTTGAAAAGATGTGGAGATAGGGAATGAAGGTTGAGAGGGAAAGAGAGAAATAGGAGATGGGGAGCAGAGAGAGAGAGATAGAGAGAGAGAGAGAGAGAGAGAGAGAGAGAGAGAGAGAGAGAGAGAGCTTCTTCTTCTCCTTCTTCTTTTTCTTCTTCTTCTCCGTCTTCGTCTGCTCTTCCTCCTCCTCCTACTTTTTCTTCTCTTAATCCTCTTCTTCATTCTCCTCCTCCTCCTCTTCCTTTTCCTATCCGTCTTCTTTCCCTCTTTTAAATAATTTTCAATACTTCTTCTCCTACTTTTTCTTCTTTTCCTCTTCTTCTTTCTCCTGCTCCTTCTCCTGCTTTTCTTCATCCTTCTCTTACTTTTCCTTTTTTCTTCTCGTGGTCCTTCGTCTTCTCTTCTAAACACATTTCAATGCTTCTTCCCTTTTCTATTTCTCCTTTTTCTGCTTCTCTTCTGCCCCTCCTCTTGTCCTCTGACATTTTTCTTTCATTCACCCCTATCTTTTTTTTATTTTCTAAAAGTTCACATTCAAAATAGAAAGGATAGAAGCAGAGGAAGGAGGAGAAGGAGAAGAAGAAGAAGAAGAAGAAGAAGAAGAAGGAGGCAGGAAAGGGAGGAGAAGAAAAAAACCTTTTTTTTTGGCAACTCTCCCTCTCGGTGGACCTAAATAAATATAATTTTCCTTTTCCTTCGATTTTGACATTTATACTAAGTCCCCGCCTAAATAAATTTAAGCTCTCTATTTGTCCTCTAACATTTTTCATTCACCCCTATCTTTTTTTTTATTTTCTAAAAGTTCACATTCAAAATAGAAAGGATAGAAGCAGAGGAAGGAGGAGAAGAAGAAGAAGGAGGCAGGAAAGGGAGGAGAAGAAAAAAACCTTTTTTTTGGCAACTCTCTCTCTCTCGGTGGACCTAAATAAATATAATTTTCCTTTTCCTTCGATTTTGACATTTATACTAAGTCCCCGCCTAAATAAATTTAAGCTCTCCTAATCCGCATGTCGGTCGGGGGGTGCAAAGGATATTGCACTATGCTTACTCAACAAAATAGTCGAATATTGTGAAATGTGAATTATTCTATAGCCATGGTAGACTGGTAATTATGTCTGTTACACACTCTACAATGCGACGAAAAAATCTGGAAACACCTGGATATCTTTTGAACGCCTTTGAATGGAAAGTTGATTTTTTGGCCTAAAAAAGGATTTTCGAGAGTTTTTAAGTACAGGGCCGTATGTAGCGTGTCTACGCTTCCAATGTGCATCGGGTCTTACCTTCAGCTGTACTTACCTACCTCAGTGGATCGAATATGACTTGATTGGGATTTCAATAATCAATCCGTCAATACATACCTGAAACAGACAAAATGAAACAATATTTTACTTTGACAAAGGGAGAGAGAGAGAGAGAGAGAGAGAGAGAGAGAGAGAGAGAGAGAGAGAGAGAGAGAGAGAGAGAGAGAGAGAGAGAGAGAGAGAGAGAGAGAGCGAAAGAGAAAGTCAGCAAGAGGGATTTGATATTTATCCCAAAAGGTATTAGCAATTGAAAATTGAACAAAAAATATGTTCTTTAAACGTAATAGATCTGTATGTTCGGTAGGTACCTATAATTAGAGTTAGGCACTTACCTATACCTCCCTATCTGCCTATTTTGGAAAACTTTTCAAATTCGTACATAGGTACCTAGATTATTTCACAAAATAGGTTGTAAAATTGCAAGTGTATGTATTAAATAGGCACCTAATCCCTTAATCCGATGCTTGCCTAAATTTTCGCAAATTTTCTCAAATACTAAAACGTTAAGCGTGAAAATTTTCGATGAGAAATTCCCTCTCCCTTCTCACTTCCCCTCCCATTTTACCCCTTTTTCATGTTTTGCCTTTTCTCCTTTCCCCTTTTCTCTCTCCCCTCCATTTTCCAATACTTCATATTTTCAATCTTCTTCGCTATAGCCGTACTATTTTCCCTCTTCTCCTCCCCTTCCCCTCTTTTTCCCCTCTCTTCCTTTTTCCTTCTCCCCCTCCCCTTCCTCGCTATAGCCGCACTATTTTCCGCCTCATAAAACAAAAATGGCGGCCTCGTCGTAAAATTAAAACATAAATCATGTTTCGTATTTCGAATGTCTCCCCGGCCAAAAAACCCCTAAATGGTCATGTTTTTGGCCGCTTTACCCCTACCTAGCCTTGCTTCAATTTTCCCCTGTCTCCCCTATTTTCTCTTGTCCCGCTTTCATTCATCTTACCCTGTTTTACCCTAACATACCCTGCCCCTATCTGTTCCAACTTTCGCTTTGCTCCAACTTACCTCTCTTTGCTTCATGTTACCCCTCCCTGCCCTATATTCTCTTGTCCCGCTTTTCTTCATCTTGCCCTGCTTTACCCTAGAATACCCAGCCCGTATCTGTTCCAACGAACGCTTTGGTCTAACTTACCCCTCTTAGCTTCATGTTACCCGTCTCTGCCCTATATTTTCTTGTCCCGCTTTCTTTCATATCCTGCTTTACTCTAGAATACCCTAACCTTCTATCTGTTCCAACTTACGGTTTGCTCCAACTTACACTGCCTTCCTTCAATTTACCCCTCTCTGCCCTATATCCTCTTATCCCGCTTTCCTTATTCCTAATATTCTGCTTTACCGTTCAATACCCAGCTTGTATCTGTTCTAACTTACGATTTGCTCCAACTTACCATGTTCTTTACCAAAAAATATCGTACTCTGCTTTGCTCCAAATTACACCACTCTGCGCATGATATTATGATGAGTACGTAGTACGAGTAAAAAGTATTCGAATACTTTTGTACTCACTAAAGTAATCGGATAGACGCTCGATCCGTATACGCGAATACATTCACGATCCGTATCCGCGGATACGGATCGTGAATGTATTCAGTAGTACCCATCTCTACTCTGCGCTATATTAATTATCATGTCCCGCTTTGCTCCAACTTACCCTCTGCTTCATTTTACCCCGCTTTACCCTATGTCCTGCCTCGTTCCGCAATTAGCCCATCCGGGGCTCTGCCCGGTGCTTTGCCTAACGCGGGTACAGACTAGGTGCGAACATCAGGACGACCTTTTCCATACTGATTGATGCGTATATTATCATGTCCCGCTTTGCTCCAACTTACCCTCTGCTTCATTTTACCCCGCTTCACCCTATGTCCTGCCTCGTTCCGCAATTAGTTCATCCGGGGCTCTGCCCGGTGCTTTGCCTAACGCGGGTACAGACTAGGTGCGAACATCAGGACGACCTTTTCCATACTGATTGATGCGTACAAAACGACGCAGTTATTACCTACTCTGGTAAAATACAAATTGGAACCTATTTTTTTTCTTCTTCTTTCTGATCTGCGGGTAACTGCTCATGCTCAGGTCTTATCGTTCCGAGATCATGAAAGCCAGCCATTTCGAGAACCAACCTTATCTGTTTATAAGTCCGTCAGCATGGGTATAAATCTAACCTGCGACCTAGCCTAGTTACCTCCAAGGTAAGCCAGCCTAGTTACCTCTAAGGTAAGCCAGCCTAGTTACCTCCAAGGTAAGCCAGCCTGGTTACCTCCAAGGTATAAGCCAGCCTAGTTACCTCTAAGGTAAGCCAGCCTAGTTACCTCCAAGGTAAGCCAGCCTAGTTACCTCTAAGGTAAGCCAGCCTGGTTACCTCCAAGGTATAAGCCAGCCTAGTTACCTCTAAGGTAAGCCAGCCTAGTTACCTCCAAGGTAAGCCAGCCTAGTTCCCTCCAAGGTAACTATAGGCTGGCTATTATAACCTTTCATAAAACTCGAGTTGTGTAAATACCTACATTTTTATTGTAACCTTTTTTCTACCAGGAATGTTCTCGACCATGTTGACCGCAACCAATCAACCCTAACTCGTCCCTTACCCCGTTTTGCCCCCACCTCACCCTACTCCCCCAAAACGAGATTATAAAACGAAGGGAAGTAACAAAACCCATTAACCTCTTCATGCCTCGGTGAGTCTGAAAATGTCCACTGACTTTAGGCTCGGAGCAGGGGGCTGGGATGGGGACAGGGGGACCGTAAAGGGTCATTAGGTTCCTATAATGACTTGGAGAAATTTGAACTTTAAAAAGTCGTGTTCGATTCTTAGATGAATAGAAGAGA
>NW_007379462.1:10476-21206 GCF_000475195.1 Diaphorina citri
ATTAGTTTGGTTTTGGACATCATCATGTCAACTATTAAAAAGTGAGCGTGGTAAAAATCTTTTGGTGTTTAGAAATTATAAGTCATTTCATTCACATCTCTCTAAATATTTTAATTCTTCGCATCCAAATATTCATGCTTTTACGGATGCAATACTTAGTCTGGTAAGTCTTCAGAAACTTTCATATGTTCAAATAAATAGCATCAGAAAGAAAGTTAAATCCAGGTTCTACCATCGGGGGAGTTTACATATACCTTTTTTTTCGTAATCGGGGGAATTTACATATGACCCTACAGGAAGTAATTTTGAAATCGGGGGGATTTACATGAAATCAGGGGAATTTACATTCGCCCGTCGAAAACCCGATGTCTAAACAATATTAATTTGATTTCATGGACATTTCGGATTTACGTTTATTATGATAATTTTTGATAAAAACAAATCCCCACTGACATCGACCAAATGATAATCAGAGCGGAAAATTCAAACTGATTGAAAATTATTGAATTCTCTCTCTCTCTTATCAGATTAGGGATTAGGTGCCTATTTAATACCTACTTGCAATTTTACAACCTATTTTGTGAAATAATCTAGGTACCTATGTACGAATTTGAAAAGTTTTCCAAAATAGGTAGATAGGCAGGTATAAGTGCCTAACCCTTATTATAGGTACCTACCGAACATACAGACCTATTAGGTTTAAAGAACATATTTTGGTTCAATATTCAATTGCTAATACCTTTTGGGATAAATATCAAATCCCTCTTGCTGACTTTCTCTCTCTCTCTCTCTCTCTCTCTCTCTCTCTCCCTTTGACAAAAGTAAAATATTGTTTCATTTTGTCTGTTTCAGGTATGTATTGACGGATAGTTTGATTAATGAAATCCCAATCAAGTCATATCCGATCCACTGAGGTAGGTAAGTACAGCTGAAGGTAAGACCCGATGCACATTGGAAGCGTAGACACGCTACATACGGCCCTGTACTTAAAAACTCTCGAAAATCCCTTTTTAGGCCAAAAAATCAACTTTCTATTCAAAGGCGTTCAAAAGATATCCAGGTGTTTCCAGATTTTTTCGTCGCATTGTAGAGTGTGTAACAGACATATATTACCAGTCCACCATGGCTATATAGAATAATTCACATTTCACAATATTCTATTATTTTGTTGAGTAAGCATAGTGCAATATCCTTTGCACCCCCCGACCGACATGCGGATTAGGAGAGCTTAAATTTATTTAGGCGGGGACATTCAAAGGCGTTCGAAAGATATTATCCAGGTGTTTCCGGATTTTTTCGTCGCATTGTAGAGTGTGTAACATACATAATTACCAGTCTACCATGGCTATAGAATAATTCAGATTTCACAATATTCTATTATTTTGTTGAGTAAGCATAGTGCAATACCCTTTGCACCCCCCGACCGACATGCGGATTAGGAGAGCTTAAATTTATTTAGGCGGGGACTTAGTATAAATGTCAAAATCGAAGGAAAAGGAAAATTATATTTGTTTAGGTCCACCGAGAGGGAGAGTTGCCAAAAAAAAAGGTTTTTTTGCTACTCCTCCTTTTCTTGCCTCCTCTTCATTCTTTCCTCTTGCCTCCTCCTCTTCCTTCTTCTCATCCTCCTCATCCTTCTTCTCCACCTTTTCCTTCGTCTTTATTTCGTCTCCCTTTCCTGCCTCATCCTTCTTCTTCTTCTTCTCCTCCTTCCTCTGCTTCTATCCTTTCTATTTTGAATGTGAACTTTTAGAAAATAGAAAAAAAGATAGGGGTGAATGAAAGAAAAATGTTAGATGATAAATAGGAAGGAAAAGGAGAGGCAGAAGAGAAGCAGAAAAAGGAGAAAGAGAAAAGGGAAGAAGCGTTGAAATGTGTTTAGAAGAGAAGACGAAGGACCACGAGAAGAAAAATCTGGTGTGAACATCACACGACTTTCCTTATCCTATTGAATGGTGCTTATTTGGGTGTTCTGTTGTAACATTTACAATATCATTGTAAAATATATCCTACCTAAGGCCAGCCTCTCACTATCATTGCAAAATATATCCTACCTAAGGCCAGCCACTCACTATCATTGCAAAATAAATCCTACCTAAGGCCAGCCACTCACTATCATTGCAAAATAAATCCTACCTAAGGCCAGCCACTCACTATCATACCGGACAAGTACACCTGATCATGTATACCTGACACCTGATGAGCACACACACTAATTACGTAGACCTGACACTCCTGACAGGTAGGTATGGCTGAACAGGTCCGTCTGTCAGGTCTACATGATACCTGATGAGCGCACACACTATCAGGTAGACCTGACAGGTACACCTGATAGACCGGACAAGTACACCTGACCACATGTATACCTGACACCTGATGAGCACACACACTAATTACGTAGACCTGACACTCCTGACAGGTATGGCTGAACAGGTCCGTCTGTCAGGTCTACATGATACCTGATGAGCGCACACACTATCAGGTAGACCTGACAGGTACACCTGATCATGTAGGTATACCTGACACCTGATGAGCACACACTATCAAGCAGACCTGATAGGCGGACCTGATCAGGTCTACCTGATAGTGAGTGGCTGGCCTAACAGAGACTAAGGCTAAGCATCAGATTAAGGGATTAGGTGCCTATTTAATACATACACTTGCAATTTTACAACCTATTTTGTGCAATAATCTAGGTACCTATGTACGAATTTGAAAAGTTTTCCAAAATAGGCAGATAGGGAGGTATAGGTAAGTGCCTAACTCTAATTATAGGTACCTACCGAACATACAGATCTATTACGTTTAAAGAACATATTTTTTGTTCAATTTTCAATTGCTAATACCTTTTGGGATAAATATCAAATCCCTCTTGCTGACTTTCTCTTTCGCTCTCTCTCTCTCTCTCTCTCTCTCTCTCTCTCTCTCTCTCCCTTTGTCAAAGTAAAATATTGAGAAGCAGAGTGGAGATAGATGTGATGGAGATAGGAAATGAAAGTTGAGAGGGAAAGAGAGAAATAGGAGATGGGGAGCAGGGAGAGAGAGAGAGATAGAAGAGTGGAGGTAGTTTTTGTCAGGGGGAGATATTAGGGAGAAGCAGAGTGGAGATTAGGAGGATGAAAAGATGGAGGCAAAGATAAGGCAAAGGGAGGGGTTGAGGAGGGGGGGGGGTAATAAAGGGTGGAGATAGGATGAGAAGTGAAAAGTTGAACATGGGCCTGGAACGAACGAAAAACACCAAAGGAGTGAAAGAAAGGAAGAAAAAATGAGAGAAAGGGCAATAAGTGCTAAGAGAGAGAGAGAGAGAGAGAGAAAGAAAGAGAGAGAGGGACAGAGAAAGAGAGAGAGAGGGAGAGGGAGAGAGAGAGAGGGAGAGAGAGGGAGAGAGAGAGGGAGAGAGAGAGAGAGAGAGGGAGAGAGAGAGAAGAGAGAGAGAGATGCACAAAGGCTTTCAGTACCTACCTCTTTCTCTCTTATTATCATACAAGAATATAGGTATTAGAAATAATTAAATACCCAACCCACTATGTCCCTTGATCTCTCTCTCTCTCTCTCTCTCTCTCTCTCTCTTTCTCCCTCTCTTCTTTCTTTCTCCCTCCTTCTATCACCCTTTTTGTTTCCCTCTCTCTCTCTCTTCCTCTCTCTTTCTCTCTCTCTCTCTCTCTCTCTCTCTCTCATACTCTCCTTCTCTCCTTCTCTAAATTATTTCTGATAAATGCGCAAATGAGAAGAATAGATAAAAGAATAAGGGGAAGGACAGAGAAAGAGGGAGGGAGAGAGCCTCAATTCTTTCCTAATTGTTAAGGGATAGATATTTATGTTTTACCTGTGTATTTTATGTAGATATTGTGTAGGTATTTTCCCTATGTATTTTCGTGTTGTATAGGTTACGTGTAAATTTTCATAGCAAACCAGTTGGTAATAAATTGTCCAGGCCCTTGCAAGAGCCCGAATTCGGCCTAGGGATAGTTTCAATACATACCTATTTGTAAGTAAGTCATATTTAGTAGGTAATATTATTATGAACAATATATGTATCTCTTCATTTATTTTATTTTATAATCTCCTTTCATCCTTTGTTCTCCTCTTTCTCACATCATATTTATGTCTCCCTCCTTCTTTATCTCTATCTCTCTCTCTCTCTCTCTCTCTCTCTCTCTCTCTCTCTCTCCCTATCCCACACTTTCTCGAATTCTCCTTGAAATTTTCTTTTTTGCTCTCTCTCTCTCTCTCTCTCTCCATCCCTTTCTCTCTTTCCTTTTATTTTCTTCTCTCTCTTACTTATGCGCTTAATCTTGTTTCTGTCATTATTTTTCGAAGCGTGAGATCTGTCCTCTCATTTTATTCTGTTTCCTTCTCTCTCCATTCTCTCCTCCCTCTCCCTCTCTCTTTCTCTCTCTCTCTCTCTTCCCCCCCCTCTCTCTCTCTCTTTCTCTCTCTCTCTTTGTCTCTCCCTCTCTCTCTCTTTCTCCCCCTCTCTCTCTCTTTCTCCCCCTCTCTCTCTCTTTGTCTCTCCCTCTCCTCTCTCTTTGTTTCTCCTTCCTCTCTCTCTCTCTTTCTCTGGTCATTGTCTATTGAGAATTCCTCTTGTGTCAAAGTCTCGAGTTCATTTATCATGTCAGGTCCGAGTACTAACACATTGTGGGTCAAACTGTATACAGGGTGTTCCTAAAAAGTGTTCCTTTTTTAACTCAACATTTTATAGCCGTTCAAAAGATGGAGGACGTGACGTTACAGGACTTTTGGGACACACAGTAGGTACACATCAGGGTTTCACTGGAAATTATAGGTTTTTCATAATCAGAATTCTATTTTCCCAGCCGTTCAAAAGATAAGGGGACCGCAAAGGACTTCTTGCAAGTTCTTGCACATACTGTAAACAGGGTGTCACTAAAATCAGGTTGTTCCTAATCGAAATTTTCTTGCCGTTCGAAAGATAATGGGCTCCTGGGACACGCTGTATACAGGGTGTACTGTATTTCTGTTTGTTTCACCATGACTGCCGAACGGTGCCTTCAATTTTGATTAAATTTGGAACACACGTTCTAAATTATACGACATTTTTTACTACATGTAGCACAAAAGGTCCGACAGGCACCTATTTTTTTATTACATGTATGCCAAAAATATCTCGGGGCCCCCCTTATCCCGCCCCTGGTAGGAGATATAGGAGTAGGAAGTGGAAGTAAAAAACTGAACATTTCTTACAATCCCTTTTGTGCCTTTGTTTTTGATACAGGGTGTGGGGCCAGGGGGGGCTGTCTTTCGCCCCTTTTTTAGGCAAGGAAACTGTCATTAATTAATGAGACAAATAGTGAGGGATGGAGGAAGAGAGAGAGAGAGAGAGAGATAGACGTCAAACATTTGACCTGGATTTTCGAAGATTTTTTGTTCCTATTCCGTTCCGAGAACAAACCTTACCACCCGTTTGGTAGGTATTAAGTTCGCCCCGGGCGGGAAATCGGGAATCGAACCCGCAGATCCACAGCCCTGGCAAAAGAGAGATTCCTTCTAGAGATTAAAGATTTAGAGAGTCATGCTATCACGGAATTTAGAGATTCATATTTCGACTGTGAAGATTATGTCGTTATGTCTCTAATTTCCCTCTCTATCTATCTTTATATTTCTCTCTTCTTTCAGTACCTACCTCTTTCTCTCTTATTATCATACAAGAATATAGGTATTAGAAATAATTAAATACCCAACCCACTATGCTCTCTAATTCTCTATCACAGCGTCTGAAAACACAAGTGTGAGTAATTACAGCTTAAAATCTGCATCTCATCATGGTATTGAGAATTAGTATTGTCATGGTGATATGTCAGTGTATTTTATACATATACCTAATGTGTGTTTTATCTGTGTATTTTATGTAGATATTGTGTAGGTATTTTCCCTATGTATTTTTGTGTTGTATATAGGTTACGTGTAAATTTTCATAGCAAACCAGTTGGTAATAAATTGTCCAGGTCCTTGCAAGAGCCCGAATTCGGCCTAGGGATAGCCAGCGTCTATATCACGTTAAATACACCAGACCCCAATGTATCACTGAAGTTAGGCACCGTTGTGGCTGGTTGGTATCCGGAACGGTTAGGTACCATCCCGGAAAATCGACCGTTTGACCTTCAAAAATTAACTCCTAAATAAAATGAGTCCAAACACTTCACACTGACGGTAAACTTAAACACTGGTATGCTTATACTTACTGGCGCTGGGTCCCCAACCTGAATCACTGTATTCGAACCTGAGTTCGAACTCTCAACATGTCGACTGTAAACCCAGGCCTGACTCAATCACAACATGACGATTATTTGCCGCCTAATGATAGCTAATCATGTTACCGCCACCTGTGTTTTTTATTTTTATTATTTTGTAAGAGGTTTGACAGAGGGGAACTTTAAATGCTAAGGTCTTAAATTCCCGAAATCGAAGAGAGAAGGAAGACAGGATAGAAGAGAGCCACCCGTTCCGTTCAGGATAAAATCCTCCCCACGGAATCTATCTAACCTTCGGTCTAGCGCTTGCAAATCAATTTATTATTTATTTAGGCATAGTGAAAAGATTCCTTACGAGCCCTTCAAAGGAGTTTTCAGGGAAAAATATACCTACTGTAGAGGCTGTCCTCAACAAATTTCAATGTTCTTTGGTTTCTTCTCTTCTATTCATCTAAGAATCGAACACGACTTTTTAAAGTTCAAATTTCTCCAAGTCATTATAGGAACCTAATGATCCTTTACGGTCCCCCTGTCCCCATCCTAGCCCCCTGCTCTGAGCCTGAAGTCAGTGGACATTTTCAGACTCACCGAGGCATGAAGAGGTTAATGGGTTTTGTTACTTCCCTTCGTTTTATAATCTCGTTTTGGGGGAGTAGGGTGAGGTGGGGGCAAAACGGGGTAAGGGATGGGTTAGGGTTGATTGGTTGCGGTCAACTTGGTCGAGAACATTCCTGGTAGAAAAAAGGTTACAATAAAAATGTATTTATTTACACAACTCGAGTTTTATGAAAGGTTAATAATAGCCAGCCTAGTTACCTTGGAGGTAACAAGGCTGGCTTACCTTAGAGGTAACCAGGCTGGCTTACCTTGGAGGTAACTAGGCTGGCTAGGTCGCAGGTTAGATTTATGCCCATGCTGGCGGACTTATAAACAGATAAGTTTGGTTCTCGAAATGGCTGGCTTTCATGATCTCGGAACGATAAGACCTAAGCATGAGCAGTTACCCACAGATCAGAAAGAAGAACAAGAAGAGGATAAAAAAAAAAAAAAAATTGGACATTTCATGTTTAATTACTATTAGTTTGGTTTTGGACATCATCATGTCAACTATTAAATTTCGAGCGTGGTAAAAATCTTTTGGTGTTTAGAAATTATAAGTCATTTCATTCACATCTCTCTAAATATTTTAATTCTTCGCATCCAAATATTCATGCTTTTACGGATGCAATACTTAGTCTGGTAAGTCTTCAGAAACTTTCATATGTTCAAATAAATAGCATCAGAAAGAAAGTTAAATCCAGGTTCTACCATCGGGGGAGTTTACATATACCTTTTTTTTCGTAATCGGGGGAATTTACATATGACCCTACAGGAAGTAATTTTGAAATCGGGGGGATTTACATGAAATCAGGGGAATTTACATTCGCCCGTCGAAAACCCGATGTCTAAACAATATTAATTTGATTTCATGGACATTTCGGATTTACGTTTATTATGATAATTTTTGATAAAAACAAATCCCCACTGACATCGACCAAATGATAATCAGAGCGGAAAATTCAAACTGATTGAAAATTATTGAATTCTCTCTCTTTCTCTCTCTTTCTCTCTCTCTCCCTCTCTCCCTCTCCCTCTCTCTCTCTCTCCCTCTCCCTCTCTCTCTCCCTCTCTCTCTCTCTTAGCGCTTACTGCCCTTTCTCTCATTTTTTCTTCCTTTCTTTCACTTTTTTGGCGTTTTTCGTTCTATCCAGGCCCATGTTCAACTTTTCACTTCTCATCCTATCTCCACCCTTTATTAACCACCCCCCCCCCCCCCATTGCAAAATGTATCCTACCTAAGGCCAGCCTCTCACTATCATTGCAAAATATATCCTACCTAAGGCCAGCCTCTCACTATCATTGTAAAATATATCCTACCTAAGGCCAGCCACTCACTATCATACCGGACAAATACACCTGATCATGTATACCTGACACCTGATGAGCACACACACTAATCACGTAGACCTGACACTCCTGACAGGTGTGGCTGAACAGGTCCGTCTGTCAGGTCTACATGAGCGCACACACTATCAGGTAGACCTGACAGGCACACCTGATCATGTAGGTATACCTGACACCTGATGAGTACACACTATCAGGTAGACCTGATGGGCGGACCTGATCAGGTCTACCTGATAGTGAGTGGCTGGCCTAACAGAGACTTAAAGGCTAAGAAAAGAGTGAATTGGAGAGCATAGCCGCATAGAGCATCAAGGAGAGGAAAGCAACAACCGGAATAATCTGGTTTTAATGCTCTATTCCCATTGGTCGAAAAGGCTGTATGTAAATTCCCCCGATTTTTTCAAGGGTCCTCATTTCCGGATGTAAATTCCCCCGAAAATGAAATCGACTACCTGAGTTCAGGGAGGGGTAACATGAAGCAAAGAGAGGTAAGTTGGAGCAAAGCGAAAGTTGGAACAGATAGGGGCTGGGTATTCTAGGGTAAAGCAGGGTAAGATGAATGAAAGCGGGACAAGAGAAAATAGGGGAGACAGGGGAAAATTGAAGCTAGGCTAGGTAGGGGTAAAGCGGCCAAAAACATGACCATTTAGGGGTTTTTTGGCCGGGGAGACATTCGAAATACGAAACATGATTTATGTTTTAATTTTACGACGAGGCCGCCATTTTTGTTTTATGTGGCGGAAAATAGTGCGGCTATAGCGAGTAAGGGGAGGGGGAGAAGGAAAAAGGAAGAGAGGGGAAAAATAGGGGAAGGGGAGGAGAAGAGGGAAAATAGTACGGCTACAGCGAAGAAGATTGAAAATATGAAGTATTGGAAAATGGAGGGGAGAGAGAAAAGGGGAAAGGAGAAAAAGCAAAACATGAAAAAGGGGTAAAATGGGAGGGGAAGTGAGAAGGGAGAGGGAATTTCTCATCGAAAATTTTCACGCTTAACGTTTTAGTATTTGAGAAAATTTGCGAAAACTTAGGCAAACATCAGATTAAGGGATTAGGTGCCTATTTAATACATACACTTGCAATTTTACAACCTATTTTGTGAAATAATCTAGGTATGTACGAATTTGAAAAGTTTCCAAAATAGGCAGATAGGCAGTGCCCTAAATCACCAAAGTATGGAAAAGTATCTTACAAGTTTAATAGCCAATGGAAAAGCAGAATTTTGAATTTGGACGAATCATATCGAAATATGGAATTGTAAATACTTTTCCATACTTTGGTGATTTAGGGCACAGGTATAAGTGCCTAACCCTTATTATAGGTACCTACCGAACGTACAGACCTATTACGTTTAAAGAACATATTTTGGTTCAATATTCAATTGCTAATACCTTTTGGGATAAATATTAAATCCCTCTTGCTGACTTTCTCTTTCGCTCTCTCTCTCTCTCTCTCTCTCTCTCTCTCTCTCTCTCTCTGACAAAAGTAAAATAGTTGTTTCATTTTGTCTGTTTCAGTATGTATTGCGATAGTTTGATTAATGAAATCCGTGAAGTCGAGGCATGTGCTGTTTCGTTGAGTTCCGCTCATGTACTTTGTAGCGTAGGTAGTTCCACATTTTTCTTTCGCTCAATCTCTGAGGAGCAGCCCCAGTTGCGCTAGTTGTTGGTCTAGCAAGGATACGGACCGTCCTCTCAGTGTCAACGCGCGGTCACAGAAATAGAGATGAAGTGAATTTGTCTGTAGTATGCTGAAAGGGCGCAGTCGTAGAGAGCGTATATAAGGGAAATGACAGGTAGAGCGTGAGGACATTTGGGAGGGAGAAGGCACGAGTCACCTTATGAGTTGTTGCATGGTAAAAAGAGACTCTTTATCGTAACCATACGGGCGTTGGGCTCAAAGAGGAGGTGAAACCGCAATTTAAGTTGTAGCTTATTTCTTTTACTATTGTCGTCTGTCCTTGCCTCCTTATTTTCTTTCTTTCTACTGTCCTGTTTTGCCTTGCTTTTATTACTGGCTTCCTTTCCCCTTTCCTTTTCTTCCTACTTTCTTTCTTACTTTCTTCCTTCTCCTACTCTTCTCTTTCTTACTTTCTCTTCCCGTTCTTTTCCTCCTTCCTGTTTTTTGGAACAAAAAAAAACGTGCAGAGGGAGGCCACCTGGATTTTTGTTTAATCCTTAAAAGGAGGAAAGCAACTGTAAATTATGCTTCGGGCGGATTTTTTAAATTCGAGAAGGTTAAGGCGTTACGGCCGCCCCGTTTCATTACGTGAGTACGGAATTGGTTTGTTTTTATCTTAATACAACACTTTTAGCTTACTTTAGGCTATCGGTAACATTGACCATTTCGATACATACAATGTGTGAGTGTATACGGCTGCTTTTTGGCCTTTGTGTACTATTATGAAAACTGCTTGCGGAAAACTTCCTTTCAAACTTAAGAAAAACCCCGGGATTTTTCCCTGCTCTAAAAAATTCGATTCCGGGCATATTTTGCACGGGTTGCGGTACGTTTGCCAGAATGGAAGTCGCAATGATTGGGATGGAGTCAACCTGCCCTTATGTTAAACTAACC
>NW_007379462.1:21400-29199 GCF_000475195.1 Diaphorina citri
ATTACATACCAAATTTCAAGTCTCTAGCTTGTACCGTTCCCGAGATATTGTTAAATTACACCGAAAACCGCCAAAAAGCGGTAAAATGCCGCCAACCGTTGCACCGATCTTAACCAAAAGTTTCGTGTTGCATCCTTGTCACATTTGACATCTACATACCTAACATACCAAATTTCAACTCTCTAGCTCTTACCGTTTTTGAGATATTTTGTTTACAGACAGACAGACACAGAGACACACACACGGACCAATGGCTGAAACTTTGGATTTAGGCTCTAGGGACCTCAAAACGTGTTTTGGCACTAAAATCTGACCATCGAAAATTTGACCCGATTACATTACTTTCCTTCCTATAGGATAAGGAAAGTAAAAAAGGAAAAGTAAGAGAAGGATGAAGAAAAGCAGGAGCAGGAGAAAGAAGAAGAGGAAAAGAAGAAAAAGTAGGAGAAGACGTATTGAAAATTATTTAAAAGCGGAGAAGAAGACGGATAGGAAAACGAAGAGGAGGAGGAGAATGAAGAAGAGGATAAGGAGAAGAAAAAGTAGGAGGAGGAGGAGGAGGAGGAGGGAGAGGAGGAGCAGAAGAAGAAGAAAAAGAAGAAGGAGGAGAAGAAGAAGAAGAAAAAAGGACTATTGATAAGCTGAGAACCGAGTGGAAGGGTAAATGCCATTTTGGGATAAGGGCTTCTCTTCCTCTCTCTCTTTCCCTCTCTCTCTCTCCTCTCTCTCTCTCTCTTGCTCTCTGATAAAGACATTATACCCTTCATGCAAAAATAAATAGTGAATATGGTAAAATGTTTGGATAATACGTATTAATATAGCATTAGAAGTGCGCGCTCTCTCTCTCCCTCTCCCTCTCCCTCCCTCTCTCTCTCTCTCTCTCTCTCTCCTCTCTCTCTCTCTCTCTGGCATTAGAACCTAGTTAGCTTAGTTGGTAGTGCGTCTGCCTTGTAAGCGCTGGGCCGCGGGTTCGATTCCCGCCCGGTGCGGATTTTGTCTTGAACGGATAAGGTTCGTTCTCGGAACGGTTGGCTTTCTCCTATACTGTTTTATTTCTCTCTTTGCTTTCGGGACGATAAGACCTTTGGAGTTACAGTTCCCTCTGGCAAACATTAAAAAAAAAAAACTTCCAATCAAATTAATTCCATTCTATTCTCTGATGGACATTCAAAGCCAGCCACTCAACGTCAGAGCACAAACCCCTGCAATTACTATAATGAAATTCCATTGAGCCCCCCAAGTTGGAAACCGCTACTTCTTAGAACAATGGCTCCGAACTAGAGAGAGAAAGAGAGAGAGAGAGAGAAAGTTGAACTTTGTGAACATTTCAAGCTATTGGATGAAAATTAATTAGATTTATAGTGCTTAAAATTCCCCTCTCTCTCTCTCTCCCTCCCTCTCTTTCTCCCTCTTTCTCTTCTTCTTAAATTCTCAGCTTTAAATTGTTGAAAGTTACGACAGTGCACTTTGTCCCTTTCTCTCTCCCTCTCTCTCTCTCTCTCTCTCTCTCTCTCTTGATTTCCTTTCAATCCTTTCTATTCATTCTTATTCAATTCCTCCTCTCTCTCTCTCTCTCTTTCCTTCCCCCTGTTGTAATTGTCTTGCTTAACCTTTTCTATCCCTTTCTCTCTCTGTATCTTTTTCATCCTTAAATTCTCAGCTTTAAATTGTTGAAAGTTACGACAGTGCACTTTGTCCCTTTCTCTGTCCCTCTCTCTCTCTCTCTTGATTTCCTTCCAATCCTTTCTGTTCATTCTTATTCAATTCCTCCTCTCTCTCTCTCTCTCTCTCTCTCTCTCTCTCTCTCTCTCTCTCTCTCTTCCCTATGTACCTAGTTATGTAAATTTATTTCCTGTTGCAAGAAGAGGTAACACCAATATACCTAATAGGTAGCTACATGACATGGAAATGAGAAGCTCTTTCCTTCCCCCTGTTGTAATTGTCTTGCTTAACCTTTTCTATCCCTTTCTCTCTCTGTATCTTTTTCATCTCTATTCCTCTCCTTTCTTCTAATCCCCCGTATCTATCTCCCTCCTTTCTTTCACTCCCACTATCTTCCTTCCCCTCCCTTTCATCCTTCTCTTTTTCTCTCTCCCCTTTCCAACTCTCTCTCTCACACACACTTTTCCTCTCATTTCTCCATTTCTCTTTATCTCTCCCTTCCTCTCTTTTCTCTTTACCTCCCCCTCCGTTTCTCTATCCTTTTCTCGTTGTCTCCCTTTATTTGCCTCCATCTCCTGCACTCTCTTCCTTCTCCCTCTCCTTCCGCCGCCCCAATTTTCTCCTTATCTCTCTCCCTCCTTCTCTCTTTCTTTCCCTTTCTCTCCCTCCCTCCCATTTCTCTATCCACCCTAAAATTCCATGCATTACATCTCGTTTTAATTAAATTTAATTCCCGTTTTAAAACCAGGGCGTTATGTCGTTTGAACTGTCCCTTGTCCCATTTGTCCCTCTTAAGTTGTCCCTTTGTCCCTTGTTTCTCATCCCTTGTCCATTTTCATTGTTCCCTCTTCCCTCATCCAGACTGGAGACTGTGGAGAGTACTTCACTTCACAATTTCCTGACTAGGGTCCTTTTTCCCTCTCTCTCTCTCTCTCTCTCTCTCTCTCTCCCTTTCTCTCCATTATTTTGCTCTCTGTCTCTTCCTTTAGTATTTTTTTTCTCTCTCTCTCTTCTTTTGTTTCTCTTTCTCTTTGCACGTCTCTCCTTTTTATTTGTCTTTCTTTGCGTTCTATTCTTTCCAAGAGAGAGAGAGGGTTGCAAACGTTTCTCTGTCTTTCTTTCTCTCCCTCATTTTCTCCTCTATTTTCCTCCTTCCTTCTCTTTTCCTTTCAGCCTTTTTCTCCTCTCTATCTCTTTTCCCATCTCTCTTCCTTTTATTTGTCTTTCTATGTATAATATGCTTTCGTTTCTCGTTAAGTTAGCGGTTGTTTTTCTGTCTTTCTCTTTCACCTCCTTCTCTCCCTTCCTTCTTCTCTTTCTCCATCTCTCTTTCTCTCTCCCTCCCTCTCTCTCTCTCGCTTCCATTTAATTTGTCTCTGCGCTCTTTCATCTTTAATCTTGCGTAAGAGGATGCAAGAAATGTCGTCTCAAAGGAGGTGCGGAAGCTGCAGCGCAAAAAACAATGAAAGATAGAAGACAGACGGCAAGGAATCCTTGAGGACTTGCGGTCGCTGGTGGCCTAACCTCAAGAAGATAAAAGGAGGACATAAGAAAGGAACTAACAAGGAAGAATATAGGATAAGAAAAAGGAGACAAGAGAAGAGGAAAAGAAGGAGAGGAGGAGAAGAATAAGAAGACGTAGTATGATGAGAAAATAAAATAGAAGGAGGAGAAGATTGAAAAAAAAAGAAGAAAATGTGAATAAAGAATCTAAAAATTAGAAGAAGAAGAAGGAGAAGAAGAAGAAGTATAAGAAAAAAGGAAGAGAAGGAGATGAAAAAAATCGACCCAGAAGGAAAAAGAAGAAAGAGTATTGAACTTAGAAATAAACACCTAACCCATAAAATACACACTTTTGAAAATTGGAAACCACTGAAAATAAAGCTGGAATAAGGTTAAAATGCAAACTTTCAGATACAGAGATATCATTTGGGGAATAGATTTAAGTAATGCTGTCTGAAGAGGACAACCCACATAGATTACTGCTTACCGCTACGCCACTTTCAAAACTTACGCTGGAATTCAGAAGGGCTATTGTACAGGGCTACTTAACAAAATATTCCACCCCAATGGGTCATCCAGGCAGGTCGCAAAGCATGTTCAGAAGTTCTTTACTACCAGATACCAGGTTTGATGGATTACATCACTACATCAAAAAAATTGAGAAGAAAAGAAGATGTGTAGGTCCAAATTGTACTGGAAAAAGTTCTGCCGTTCGCTCCGAGTGCATGAAATGCAATGTTGGACTTTGTATCGAGTGCTTTGTAGCATTTCACACTCGCTAATTTGACTGAAAGTTGATCTTCGGTCAAAAACTAAACATAATGTAAACCCCAATGATTCTAAATAATGAAAAACCATTCAGAAGTGTTCCTATTGATTTTATAATTTTCTGTATTTCTGCCCTTTTTGTTAATTTTTTGCAATAAAACCAAACTTTTCATAAAACAAACTCATTCTATTTATTTATTCTTATTATTTAGTGTGATATAATGCCCCAGTAAATGTCCTAGGTGTTCATATGGACACGCGCAAAGATACACGATATGTGCCCCAAGTGTCCATATGGACACGGGCTATATCTCGAGAAAGCCACGCCCATTGGAAAAATGATCGAAGTGAAAGTGTTTCTTTTTCCATTTAGAAACAGGTTTTCAGAAAAAAAATTGAAAAATTAAAAAAAAAGTTTTCTGGGCAGTTATGGGTTAGTATCCTATGTGAGTATACCTATATTAAATCTAAAGCACTTTATTATCCTATGAGGATACTTATTAAGGCTAAAGCATTATGAGATCATAAACTCCCGCGTAATCCGAGTTCTCATCATAGTTTTTAACTTTGAGAATCTTTCGGGACGATAAGACCTTGGAAGGAAAATGTAGCTTGAAGACACGTTAGGTATCGAGCAACATTTTTTTTTTTCTCGATAATATGTATGTATACCTCATTTATACTGCTACGGTGAGTCTAAAAAGTCCCTTAATAAGGCTTTGTATATATTATTTATTCATTTTATCCTCATACAAACGCCTACATTATTATTTTCCTACGTTCTAACTACTAAACATACCTATCTACCTACCTAAATAAAAATAAAAACAAAAAATAAATATAATATAAAAGTAAATACCTAAAAAATAATAACAAACAAAAGTAAATAAAAAAAAAGGTGCTACAAAGCTCTTGTAATAAGGGATTACACTCTGGGAAAACAGAGAGAGAGCGAGAAGGAGAGAGAGAGCGAGAGAGAGAGAGAGAGAGAGAAAGAGAGAGAGAGAGAGAGAGATAGAGAGAGAGAGAGAGAGGGAGGGAGAGAGAGAGGAATAATAATAAAGGATTAACAAACAATTAGATAGACTTAAGTTGGAGAGCTAATAGCTGATAGGAAGCGAGAGAGGGGAAATTGTGAGAGAGAGAGAGGGGAAGGGATGGAATTTAAAAGAGATAGAGAGAGAAGAAGAGGTAAAGAAAGAAGGACATAGAGAGAGGGACGTAGAGAAAGGATAGAGAAAGGAGGGAGAGGTGAGAGAAAGAGGAGAAAGAATGGAAAAGGAGAGAGAGAAGTTGGAGAGCTAATAGCTGATAGGAAGCGAGAGAGGGGAGGGGAAATTGAGAGAGAGAGAGAGGGGAAGGGATGGAATTTAAAAGAGAGAGAGAAGAAGAGGTAGAGAAAGAGGGACATAGAGAGAGGGACGTAGAGAAAGGATAGAGAAAGGAGGGAGAGGTGAGAGAAAGAGGAGAAAGAATGGAAAAGGAGAGAGAGAAATAATAAAGGATTAACAAACAATTAGATGGACTTAAGTTGGAGAGCTAATAGCTGATAGGAAGCGAGAGAGGGGAGGGAAAATTGAGAGAGAGAGAGGGGAGGGAAAATTGAGAGAGAAGAAGAGGTAGAGAAAGAGGGACATAGAGAGATGGACGTAGAAGGGAGAGAGAGAGAGAGAGAGGATGGGAGGGATGGAGAAGGATGGAGAAGAATAGAGATGGGAGGGAGAGGTGAGAGAAAGAGGAGAAAGAATGGAAAAGGAGAGAGAGAAAGTGAAGAAGGATGGAGAAGAAGAGGGAGGAGAAAAAGAGAGGGGGGGAGAGGGAGGAAATGTGTATTTACTTATATTACCTTAAGGGGATTTCAGCATTTTTACTTTCTATTTATTTATTTATTTATTTATACTCATTTAGCTATGTACCTACCTAGTTATGATAAACAAACCAATGCATAGATAATAATATTCATCAGTACTACAGGACAGGGAATCTTCAGTCTCATTCCAGCAGGATAAACATAGGTACCTCCTACCAACTTTCCACGCTATCAGTCAGCACAGCACAAAAAAAAAAAAACAAAGAGCACAACAAAACTGCTGTTTTGGTTGATGGACAGGCCACAAAAATTAGTAGAGAGAAGGATGGGTTAGACCCTGTTGCAAGAAGAGGTAACACCAATATACCTACCTAATAGATAGCTACATGACATGGAAATGAGAAGAAAGAGAGAGAAGTAGGAGAAAGTGTAGAGATAGAGAGAGAGAGTAGGAGAATAGGAAGAAGAAAAATAGAAAGAAAGAGACAAGGATAGAATCAATAAAGGAGGGAACGAACTAGATTGGTTGCTATCTCTCGCCTTTTCTCTCTCTCTCTGTCGCATTCTTTCTCAATCATAAATGAAGAGGAAATAGAATTATTTATAGTAAATGTCTACTGTGGGTAGTGGGTAAGTATGGTAGGGTATGGAATGTTTTTGATAAACGTCGGTTTATGCTGATAGCATGCTCTAATTATGCTCAATTTGCTGATGATGTGCTCTGATAGGGAGCATTAATATGCAGAAACAAATAGCCCATCAGATATATAGGGTGATCCTGAAGTAATATGAAGTATACAGGGTGAGTGACGCTAAAACCGGTCTTAAATGATCGACTGAAGTGTTATCTAAAACTTTCTCGCTTTGAGTTCATAGGTCGTCGCGACAAATTTCGAGATCAGAGCTCATTTGTGTGAGAAAATGTGAAAAAAAATCCCACAAAAACCAGTTTTTTTGGTTTTTTGGCTTTATGGTTTTCTGGACAAAATTTGCACCACCATTTTGGTGTTCCTAGTAAAAAGACCTTTAATTTGATATATAGGTCGACCAGGTTTGGATAAGTCCTTCTATGGTGACAGACAGACAGACAGACAGACCGACCGACAGACGACACCGAAGCGAATACAATAGTCCGTCCACTATACCTTTTATTATTAGTAATAATAAAGGAAGGACGGACTAAAAAGGAGGAGGAGAAGAAGGAGAAAGATGAAGAGAATCTTTCTTCAGAACTAATGTGCGGCTTCCCACTGGACTCTGCAGAAAGTCCGACTTTGGACAAAAAGAGCAGAGGAGTATTTTCAAATGATGTCATCCTTATTTGAAGTTTTATTAGTTTGAATGTTGTCCCCAAATATATTCAAACCACCCTAGTCAGCTTGGTCTCTTGGAGGATAATGCGTCTGACTTGATCGCCTTTCGATTTTTGCCCGGGGCGCAATTTATCCGGAACTTATTGTTCGTTCTCGGGGCGTCTGGTTTCTTAGAAGATCCCGAAGTAGACTTGGCTAAAGTTTAATATTTCAAGTGGCCCAATTCCACGAAGGAGTTACCTCTTTAGTTTTCGTTCAACAAGACTACTGATTCTAGGGCACTTTACTTTATCTGAGCGCCAATTTTTGTCCCAATGGGAACCGGGTCTTTGAGATATTTTCCAAGTTATTTCCAGCAAATATCTTCTGACTTCTCACAGAATTATTAAAAAATAACTCTCAATACCTACTCATTTCATATTTACTTAATTTTCGCTATTTATTTAACAGACTTCATTTAATTCGGGAAAATTTCCAGGAGTGTTTCTTTGAGGCGCGTTTTTTCATGAATTTTCATTTTCCTAATAATTATTCTTTATTTTTGTTTATTCTTTATAATTATAATTAGATATTTATTGGAAAAATATAGAACATTCGTAGGAGTAAATGATGATAAAGAAGATTCTCTTTCCTTTTTTTTCTCTCTTTCTCTTTTTCCTCTCTCTCTCTCTCTCTCTCTCTCTCTCTCTCTCTCTCTCTCTCTCTCTCTCTCTCTCTCTCTCTCTCTCTCTCTCTCTCTCTCT
>NW_007379462.1:29526-51487 GCF_000475195.1 Diaphorina citri
GAAAGAGAGAAAGAGTGGACAAAATTAAGGAACGAGAGAGGAGAGCAAGAGAATGATTGAGATAGCAGTAAAAGGGAGAGAGAGAGAGAGTTATGTTTTTTAATTATTCTTTTCAAAATCTAGGGAAACTTGACTAGGGTTTTAGAAAGGTTCTTGTGTCTTGGCCACGTTTTTTTTATATAATTACCTACCGTCTTACCTTATTCTGCTTTACCTCTTTTTTTTCAACCTTCCAACACTAAACTTTTGGCACCTACGCTACCCAGCTAAATATCTCCCAGTGTACTCTTCGATGTAAAGAGCTTCAAAAAATATACTTTTAAAAAAAAGAAGAAGAAAAGAAGAAGGCAAAAAAAGAGGAAAAGAGAAAAGAGAAAAAGATTGTACAATGTAGCCTCTGTAGGCTATCGCTTTTGCAAAAAGCTTCAAGGGGCTACATCCATCAAATATGTATGGAAGGTAGTAGGTAAGTACTTTTAATCGAACCTCCACTATTTTTGTTGACATTGGGCGCGGCAACACTTTTTTTCTTTGACAATTGCATGAGATTTGCTCTCTTAAAACTACACGATCATCTGCTGCATTAATAATAAATATGTTAGGTAATGATGAAAAATGCCGGTCAGCTCCCATGGCGTAGTGGTCACTGCACTCGCCTTGCACGCGGGAGACCCGGGTTCGATTCCCGGCGGGGTCAAGAATTTTGTATCATGCAAATGATTGATTCGGTGACTGGCTGTTGCGCGGCCCACTCAGCCTCGTGAGGAAAATGAGTAGCTATGACATATAAATGCGCATAGCGACCGGTGCCAGCATGGTAGGTTAACATTGGATGTTAGGACTATTGAGATGTTGGGAAAAATCCTACAATGCTGCAGTGAGCACCAAAATTGTGTGAACACAAAGAAACTGCAATAATGAACATAATGAAAAATGCCTAAATCTCAACTTGTGTTCGGTCGGTCTAATGACCAAATCTCAAACCCAATCTAAGAGAATTATCAACTAAGCTCTCTCTCTCTCTCTCTCTCTCTCTCTCTCTCTCTCTCTCTCTCTCTCTCTCTCTCTCTTTCTTTCTCTCGCTCTCATTAGCTTGTTTTTTGTTTTTTTTTTTTTTTTCTCGTTCTCTCCCAAAAGAGACAAATTTACATCTTCACACCTCCACACCCAACACCTCCCCCTCCCTCCCCTTATTCTTCTCCTCCTCCTTCTTTTCTTCTCCTATTCCTCCCCCCTCTCCGTTCTCTTCCTCTCCCACCTACTTTTCTCCTCTTCTCCTTTACCATCCCATTAAGTCCTCTAATGAGAATAAAATGAGATTCTTCCTCTCCCCTCTCTCTCTCTTCTTCCCTTCTTTTTCCCCTCCTTCGCCCCTCTTTCACCTCTCCTTCTCCCTATCTTTTTTTTTTCTCTATTTCTCATTGTTCTCTCTTTATTTCTTCTCTTCCCCCTCTCTCTCTCTCTCTCCTAATTCCCCTATATCTCTCCCTTTCTGATTTACTCTCTTTTTTCTCTCTTCCCTTCCCCTCCTTCTCTTCCCCTCCCCTTTTCTCTTTCTTTTTCTCCCTATATCTTTTTTCCTCTCGTCTCTTCATTTTCTAATTTTCTCTCTTCATTAGATAAGATGTTGAGAGGATGAGGTCTCAACAACACAGGGTGTAAACGCAAATCTCTCTCTCTCTCTCTCGCTCTCTCTTTCTCTCTCTCTATCTCTTAGCGCTCATTGCCCTTTCTCTCACTTTTTTTTCCTTTCTCTCATTCGCCGCTCACTGACCTCTCTCTCTCTCTCTCTCTTTCTCTCTCTCTCTCTCTCTCTCTCTCTCTCAAAAAAGTAGGTGGTATCTACTTAATAATAAAATAAATTTCACACTCAAACCCTCATCCTCCCCACTTAACACCTCTCAATCCCGCACTGACAATGGCATTGTGATGATAATATACCCAGTCAGTGGTGTGGGGTCATTGTTGTAAGTGGGGAAGAGGAAAAAGGGCCACTGGACTATATTGTCCTTCACTTCTGCACTGTAAAGCTGTGTCCACAACATAGCGGACGCCGTCGATCGACGTCGACTGAAACCATACACTGCCTCGACAACATAGATTCACCTCGACGGCGCGGCGTCGACTATGTGTGGACACATCGGCATAAGCGAATCTTCTTTTTAAAATTATACCTACAAGGAACCACAGTTTAAAAATAAACCCATTTTCAGGGAGTTCAGTAAATCAGTGCACCAGCTACAGTCGAACCTGTCTAAGTGGGAATCCATGGGACCGACAATTTTTTTCCCACTTATCCAGGTTTCCCAGTTAAAAAGTGTCCCACTTAGTTCGACTGTAGTTATTGAATAGTTAATGTTATGTGTACATTTTGTGTTCCTCGTGTCTTTCTCCCCTAGAGGACGCCACTGGTTGCTCTACTTCCGATGACGATTATGTCTCTCTCTACATTTAACAAAATAACCCCTCCCTCTCTCCTTTTTCCCTCCCTCCTCTTTCTCTTCTCCTTTATCTCCCTCTCTTTTTCCCCATTTACCATAATACTCTCTATTATTCCTTCCTCCCTCTTTCCCTCTCTCTCTCTCCCTCTCCATCTCTCTCTCTCCCTCCCTCCCTCCCTTTTTTGACACTAAGGGAGATCATTAGTGAAAATTTCCCTCTCGATCTTGTTCCTCCCTTTTCTTCCTCCCTCCTGTTCTCTCCCCCTCTTTTTTCTTCTAAATTAAGAAAAATGCCGAAGTGTTAAAACAGAGAGCAATCATATTTATTTTTTACACCAGAATCTCTTTCTCTCTCTCTCTCTCTCTCTCTCTCTCTCTCTTTCTTTCTTTCTCTTCCCTCTCTATCTCTTATGATGAAAGGATTGGAAGATTTCTAGACCATCAGATTTCTAGACGCTTGCTGGTTCAAATGATATTCAAATACACATCCATAAAAAAAAGGCTCTGTGCAAAAATGGCTCTGTGTAAAAAAGACTCTGTGTAAAAGAGACTCTGTGCAAAAACGGCACTGTACGATAAAGTGAATATTTATGTTAATTACAGACATAAATTACTGATTAAAGCCTTTTTTTCTGTTCTCAATATTTTCATTTTTCCATTAATGTTCATTATCCGACCTCTGACAGCCTCTTCCATTTAGTCCCGGTATACCTTTAGTGTCAGTGGGAACCCTCTCATTGCCATTGCCTAAGTTACATTGCCTACGGGACATTGCCTACGGGACATTGCCTACGGGACATTGCCTACGGGACATTGCCTACGGGACATTGCCTACGGGACATTGCCTACGGGACATTGCCTACGGGACATTGCCTACGGGACATTGCCTACGGGACATTGCCTACGGGACATTGCCTACGGGACATTGCCTACGGGACATTGCCTACGGGACATTGCCTACGGGACATTGCCTACGGGACATTGCCTACGGGACATTGCCTACGGGACATTGCCTACGGGACATTGCCTACGGGACATTGCCTACGGGACATTGCCTACGGGACATTGCCTACGGGACATTGCCTACGGGACATTGCCTACGGGACATTGCCTACGGGACATTGCCTACGGGACATTGCCTACGGGACATTGCCTACGGGACATTGCCTACGGGACATTGCCTACGGGACATTGCCTACGGGACATTGCCTACGGGACATTGCCTACGGGACATTGCCTACGGGACATTGCCTACGGGACATTGCCTACGGGACATTGCCTACGGGACATTGCCTACGGGACATTGCCTACGGGACATTGCCTACGGGACATTGCCTACGGGACATTGCCTACGGGACATTGCCTACGGGACATTGCCTACGGGACATTGCCTACGGGACATTGCCTACGGGACATTGCCTACGGGACATTGCCTACGGGACATTGCCTACGGGATATTGCCTACAGGACATTGCCTACGGGATATTGCCTACAGGACATTGCCTACGGGACATTGCCTACGGGACATTGCCTACGGGACATTGCCTACGGGACATTGCCTACGGGACATTGCCTACGGGACATTGTCTACGGGACATTGCCTACAGGCCATTGCCTACGGGACATTGTCTACGGGACATTGCCTACGGGACATTGCCTACGGGACATTGCCTACAGGACATTGCCTACGGGACATTGCCTACGGGACATTGCCTACGGGATATTGCCTACAGGACATTGCCTACGGGACATTGCCTACAGGACATTGCCTACAGGACATTGCCTACGGGATATTGCCTACAGGACATTGCCTACGGGACATTGCCTACGGGACATTGCCTACGGGACATTGCCTACGGGAACGGGCTCTCATGTTGTCAAGACATACATATCGTCTGTCGAGATGTAATATTCATTATTAATGAAATTTGTGACGAGCATTAAATGCTGAACACAAAATGCCTTTTACAATTAGGATTTCATTCCTCGGATTCCTCTTTGTAATTTCTCACAGTGAAATCTACTTTTTTCGGTGGTAAATTTTTCACGTTTTTCTGTGGTTATAGTGTCCAAAATAATATAGTTTCTTGCAAACAACAAGTCAAGGATCAAGGACGAAGTTATTGATGATATGATGATGCAAAAGCAGGACTTTCATTGAGATCTCAACAAGGTATTTGAACATAAGAAAAGGTGAAGAAAAAGATTTTTAAGAACATTCCGCATTAGTTGATTAAGCCCTAAAGCTCTTCTACTCAAAAGGGCCTCCCTTCTTGCATGAAAGCGTTCAATTCGCATAAAAGAAGAGAAAAGCAGGAGTGAAATGATTAAATTATTTTTGGTATTCTTGTGTTCGAATTTTATCTTTCTCCTCATAACAAATACAAATCCGGGATTCCTCTTTGTAATGAGTTCCTCTTTGTATTTTTTCACAGTGAAATCTACTTTTTTCGGTGGTAAATTTTTCACGTTTTTCTGTGGTTATAGTGTCCAAAATAATATAGTTTCTTGCAAACAGCTATTTTTTAGTGCACTTTTCACGTTCTAATAACTTTTGGACGATATTATTAGCGATTTTCCTGTTTTTTCATCCAAATTATAACTTGCTTTTCTCGTGCCCTTGCCATTTTTCTCTCTCCGTTACCATGACAACAGTTTTTCTTCAACTTGTTTAGCGTGAAGCTACCAAAAAACACCTTTTTCATTACTCTTTGGTTCAGTCTGGACAACTTTCCATTGTAGCCAACCTTAAATTTTCACCCAAAAACACTCCGTAAACACCCTCCCCGCGTTTAATTATTTTCTTTAGTAAATTTTCGACTATGAAATCAATGTTACCAACCTCTGAAAAAATCCTACAATGCTGCAGTGAGCAGCAAAGTTGTGACATAATAACACAAAGAAACTGCATTTACATTTTACAAAATTCCTCCGGCCCTGAAGATTCTCATTTCGAGAAATATGCTGATGGACAAGTCTTTTCTAAAACAGGGAATAACTCTCTACAACAAACTTCCTCCAGCTGTCAGGGGCCAACCAGCTCAAGATCGATGGTTGAAATCTAGCGAGAAATACCGTCTTACCAACGGTGCTCCCTCTACAAGTAATCCTGAGACCTTTGTACCCCCGACTCTCCCTACAGATCCCAGCCCTGCCTCCAACTTCTTTATCCCCGAGTTCTTCCCCTACTTGAAAAAGCCGCAGATCCCTTTCAACAACGAAATTGTCGCCTCCCAGAGTTCCCCATCTAACCCAGCGACCGATAACGTGCCATCTGAAAGTAATGACGCTATGGATATGGCAGTAGAAAATTTGCCAACTCAAGTTCACTCTTCCACTCCGCCCCCCACTGATATCCCAGAAGACGAAGATATGGTGTGCGAAAACTCAGGGAAATCGACCAAGAGAACCTTATCCCCTCTACAGACATCAAGTAAAGTCGAAGAAAAGAAGGTTAAGTTGAACCAAGAATTCCATAAAGATTTCGTGGAAGCCGTAGATACAAGTATTCTCCTAGCCAACTCCAGCATCTCAAAAATTGACATCTTAAAACTCTTCCGGGAAACGAAGAACGCCAGGAACAAACTCTCCATTGTATCAAACTTTGGATTGGACTTGTCTGAATTAAAAGAAGTTTTCTCCACTCTTTCTACCATGAAAATTCCTCCGGCAGCTCCCATGGCGTAGTGGTCACTGCACTTGCCTTGCACGCGGGAGACCCGGGTTCGATTCCCGGCGGGGTCAAGAAATTTGTATTACCTGAAGACTCGAACCAAGGCCTTACTGAAACTCGTGGATAACCAGGCAGACGTAACAGATACCGAAAAATCAGATAATGAATCTGTTAATATGTAATTTTCACCCCCTTCACCCTTCCTCCTATGTACTTAATCTGTATTATGTTTTACCTGTTATTTTTCTCAGCCTTTTATTTTCCTAATTACCTACTTTCTCTTACATGTTTTTTTTTTTTTTTTTTTTTTTTTTTTATCATTTCGTAATATATGTACTTAAGTACCTGTAGGAACATCATGACGTATTCTTTATATTTTCCTTTACTTTTACCTTTATAATAACTTAACAATGACTAGAGTCATGTAGTCATGTGCAATATTTGTATCCTTAAGCCCTACATAATTACAATTTCAATTAAAGCTATAGACTAATGTTTTGTCCAGTGGTAATGCGCTAGCCATGCAAAAGGTCCCAGGTTCGATACGGATACATATACATATCCTAAGTCGTTCTGTTTCGACTATTTACAAAACCCTCACCAACCCTCACCACTATAATCGATCTCTAAAAGTCTGGTTGTTTTCTATGAGACTAGGGTCCTGACTTTTACTTTCCTTATCCTATACTATAGAAAGGAAAGGTGTAATCGGGTCAAATTTTCGATCGTCAATTTTTAGTGCCAAAACACGTTTTTTCAGATTCGATAGGTACTTACCAACTATTTTTTTTTTCCACAGCTTCACCGACGTCTGCTATATGATGACAACAAAGGAGTGCGGGAACCCCTAGACGAGACCCCCTACGGGCAAGGCCTGGTCACCCGCGGCACCCACATAGTTCAGCTAACCGATCTCAGGCGCGGCGCTAGACGGTACCGCCTGCGGAATGTACAGAATGTGTTCCGGCCCTGGATTACGGTGTCGAAAGCCGCCGTGGCCAACTCCGGGGAGTTCAAGATCAGCGCCAAAACCAACTCGGTAAGATTTTAACTGTGTAAAAGAACTATTTGAACTATGTAAGTAAATAATATGTATGTAAGTAAATAATAAAGTAGAAGCGCATACGCTGTCCTTTCCCATCAAATATACGAGACCTTGTTGTTAAAGGGACTTTTTAGTCCTATTCGGGCAGGATAAACAAGGTAGGATATTCTATTCTAACAAGGCCAACATTGTCGTATTTCACTGACAAAAAGAGAAGAAAAAAATTAACCTCAGGACTGTAGGGGTTTGTTCCCTAGACTTCAGATCTGGAGGTTGGTGTTTCGAGTAGGTACAAGTTAAGTCTTGAAATTTATCGAGGTCATCGAGGTGTGTAATGCCCATCACTCGCGCTGAGACTATGTCAGACGGGCTTAAGTCGTGAGACCGGGGTCTATCAGGCGGTCTGAGCGTGAGTGGCTGGCCTAACTTAAATGGTGAAGCACGTGCTTACTTAAGTAACACTTCAAATCCTCATTATTTAAGTACCTACAAATTTCCTACTACATAAATACTTCTAATTTACCAATTATGTTTCTAATTTCGACCACAGTTTAGCCTGCTGAAAGCTCCCCTTCCCGACAACATACACATTCTGACGTTGGAGCAGTGGACCAACACGACAGTTGTCTAATTTCGACCACAGTTCAGCCTGCTGAAAGCTCCCCTTCCCGACAACATACACATTCTGACGTTGGAGCAGTGGACCAACACGACAGTTCTAGCCCGATTCGAGAAATATTATACCCGTACTTGTACAGGTAAACTTGATGAATAGAGTAAGTGTACCATTTATTCGCCCACCTAAAAAACGTACCATTTATTGGCCCACCTGCCCACATTTATTTTTCTAAGCCCTTTCGCTCCAAAACTTCGTAGATACCTTTTTTTTTTACCACTTCTCCAGGTTAATAATCTGCTACTCAATATGCATTATTTCTTCCTTTCTTTCTCATGTATGTTAATCTCCTAAACTTTGCTACTTACCTCCATTTTATTTTTTCTCTTATGACAAACTGCATTCTTCAGTGGAATATTAATGGTCTCAAAAACCATCTTGATGATTTGAAACTGAAAATTAAAGACTCTAGCCCTAATGTAATCTGTATTCAGGAATCTCATCTGAAACCCTACGAGCATTTCCACCTGAAAGGATTTCTCCCTGTTCGCAAAGATTATGATGGTGGCCAGCAAGCATGCGGGGGAGTTGCCATTTTGATACGTAATAAATTTCATTTTCAGCCTCTCAACATTACCTCCAACCTTCAGGCCGTTGCCTCCACAGTTTATTTCTCCCCATCGTTACCTGTATCTATTTGTAGTATTTACATTCCTCCTGATGTCGTCCCGTCAGAACAAGTGTTGCCTCCACAGTTTATTTCTCCCCATCGTTACCTGTATCTATTTGTAGTATTTACATTCCTCCTGATGTCGTCCCGTCAGAACAAGACTTTATGCAAATAATCGATCAGCTACCACGTCCTTTTATTATCGCAGGTGATTTCAACGCCCACAGTCATCTGCATCTCTGGAATTCCCATACTTCTAACGCTAGGGGGAAAGTTTTGGAAAAGATAATCTCCCTCGACGAGATCTACGCGTTAAATAACTTCGATGTTCATACCTACCTACACGTTGCCTCCACAGTTTATTTCTCCCCATCGTTACCTGTATCTATTTGTAGTATCTACATTCCTCCTGATGTCGTCCCGTCAGAACAAGACTTTATGCAAATAATCGATCAGCTACCACGTCCTTTTATCATCGCAGGTGACTTCAACGCCCACAGTCATCTCTGGAATTCCCGTACTCCTAACGCTAGGGGGAAAGTTTTGGAAAAGATAATCTCCCTCGACGAGATCTACGCGTTAAATAACTTCGATGTTCATACCTACCTACATCCATCCGGCGCTGAATCCACTCTTGATTTCACTCTCACCAACGTGAGATTCGCTCCTAAGTTAACATGGGAAATACACCCTCAAGGTTTTGATCACCACCCTATAATTGTTTCCATTGAAACCCAAGTAACCTCCTGTAACGAGTACCACCTTTTAAAATTACTTTTTCCGAGTTTTGACTCAGATTTGGATTTTTGACAACTTTTATTAATAATATTTTCCCAATTGCAACTCCTCCATTATATCATAGGTAGTATAATGTGTAGTGTAAAAATTGTAAAGTGTAAAAATTAGACTGAACAAATGACATTTTGTAGAGTGTGTTTCGTTTATTCCGCCATAACTGTTGAACGGTTGGTTGAGTTGGTTTGATTTCGGTGAAATTTGTTACACATTTTCAACACAGATATAGGTTTTGCTTAGTTATTTTTAGCCCTATCGGGGCATCAAGGGTTATAATGAGGTAGTTTCAGTGTTTGAGATATTAGATTCGTTGGAAAGATGAAGAAAAATCATTAGACACGTATTCTTTAGTTTTTCTTTAAGTTGATATTACAATCTTAGTTTGACCTTGGTCTTTTTTTGCTTCTTTGCTTTGGTTTTGTTTTGAATTATTTTATCCAATCAGATTGCTCAGATTTTTGTCTCGGCCTTACCTAAGTGTTCCAATTAAAAGTCCCAATGTAATTTTCGAAACTAATCAAATCCCATTTCCTCCTTGAAGGTTCTTCGCCCTGTCGAAAGATGTCGCCAGGCTCGCATTCAGCAAGGTTCGGGCGAAGAGTTTGGATCACATCCGCAAGATAGAGCCACCGCGCCTGGACGCTCGTCGCGTTAAGAAGATAGCCATCATTAGCACCCCCCTGGTAACAACCCTGGTGGGGTATTTGTACGGCAAGTGCGGTGGGAACTGAGGCTGAATTGAATAAAATAAACTGCGGCTGAATTGAATAAAATAAACTGCGGCTGAATTGAATAAAATAAACTGCGGCTGAATTGAATAAAATAAACTGCGGCTGAATTGAATAAAATAAACTGCGGCTGAATTGAATAAAATAAACTGCGGCTGAATTGAATAAAATAAACTGCGGCTGAATTGAATAAAATAAACTGCGGCTGAATTGAATAAAATAAACTGCGGCTGAATTGAATAAAATAAACTGCGGCTGAATTGAATAAAATAAACTGCGGCTGAACACTTGTGTGCGGGATCCCACAAGGCGGGGTAATCAGTGGAGCCCTGTTTGCCATTGCAATTAACGCAATTAGCTCCTATATCAACCCTCTTTGTTCCTCTTCCCTTTTTGTCGACGACTATGCCATCTTTATGAGAGATAAAAGTAAAGACACCTTGATTTCAATCATACAACAATCCATTGACAATCTTCTCAATTTTAGTCAAAATACGGGACTCTATTTTTCTCCTCAGAAAACCAAATCAATCCTATTTTGTCGGAAAAATAAACATGTTAATGATGATATCACCCTCACAATGTATGGACAAAGAATCGAAGTAGTAAACGAAACCAAATTCCTCGGACTTACATTTGACAGAAAAATGCATTGGTCCCCCCACGTTAAAAACATCAAAAAATCCTGCCTCTCGAAATCCAAAATATTGAAAACTTTAAGCAAGAAAGCCTGGGCCTCAGATCGCAAAATGCTCCTGAGAATGTACAAAGCCCTCATTAGATCCAGAATCGATTATGGCTCTCCCGTCTACAAATCCGCCACTGATAGAACGTTACAAATGTTGAACCCGGTCCAAAACCTTTGCCTGAGATTGGCAACCGGAGCTTTTCGAAGCAGCCCTGTCGTAAGCCTGGAAGCAGAAACAGGAGAACCATGCCTGAAAATAAGACGAGATATTTTAACTTCAAACTACATTTCAAAAGTTCTCTCCTGTGAAAAACACCCCAACCTATCAATTTTCCAAGCCCCAAAATATCACAATAAATACGAGAACTCTACCACTAACTTCTAATTATATCTCAAAAGTGCTCTCTTGCGAAAAACATCCAAATCTACCGATTATCCAAGCCCCAAAATACCATAATAAATATGAGAACTTGACCAAAATAAAACCTACCATTGGAATCCAAAGAAATCACCTTAAGAACGAAATCCCATTTGACAAAATCCAGAAATACAGTGAAACCAAAGAACCATGGCTACTCAAAGAACCAGATTGTGACCTGACCTTGACAGTATATAAAAAGCACGATATTTGTGCCAGAATAATTCAAGACAGATTCCATCATTTGACAAAATCCAGAAATACAGTGAAACCAAAGAACCAAAGAAGGCTACTCAAAGAACCAGATTGTGACCTGACCTTGACAGTATATAAAAAGCACGATATTTGTGCCAGAATAATTCAAGACAGATTCCAGGAAATATTGCACGAAAAATACGAAGATCACCTGAAAATTTACACCGATGGATCCAAGGATGAGACTGGTGTGGGATGTGCTCTCACAATCCCACAGTTAAATGAAACTAAAAGATTCGCCCTGAACAAGCATTCATCCGTCTTCCATGCAGAACTATTCTCCATCCTACAAAGTTTAAACCACGTTAAAGAACTGAACACGAGAAAAATTCTCATAATATCAGACTCCTTAAGCTCCTTCCAGGCCATCAGCAACCTGCATCACCCAAATCCTTTAGTTAAGAAGATACATGAAGAATATTCAAACTCACAAGCCAACATCAAATTCTTATGGTGCCCAAGCCATGTTGGTATTTCCGGAAATGAAAGAGCTGAAGAATTCTCATAATATCAGAGAAAAATTCTCATAATATCAGACTCCTTAAGCTCCTTCCAGGCCATCAGCAACCTGCATCACCCAAATCCTTTAGTTAAGAAGATACAAGAAGAATATTCAAACTCACAAGCCAACATCAAATTCTTATGGTGCCCAAGCCATGTTGGTATTTCCGGAAATGAAAGAGCGGACGTGGAAGCCAAGAAAGCCACAAGTGAACCTATCTTCAATCACTCTCTTCTCCTTGATGAAATGAAGTCAATAATAAAGAAACACTTTTACCAGAAATGGAATACCGTATGGACCAGTATAAACATAAAGCGGATGTGGAAGCCAAGAAAGCCACAAGTGAACCTATCTCCAATCACTCTCTTCTCCTTGATGAAATGAAGTCAATAATAAAGAAACACTTTTACCAGAAATGGAATACCGTATGGACCAGTATAAACCCCAATGAAAACAAACTCAGAAGAATAAAAAGCTCGATCACCCCATGGAAAACCTCATCTCAAAAGGCACGGTTGGATGAAGTGTGCCTTATGAGAATGAGAATTGGCCACACTAAGATCACTAAGTGGAATGCTACGAGGAAGTGTCTTGTGTTGATAGCAATGGTTCGAGAAGATTTTGTGATATTGTGGCTTTCCCCAAGAATGACAATGTCACATATCAGCTGTTTGTAAAATAAAACATAACCTCAAAATGTATTTTAGATTTAAGATTTTCCAAATAAATTCATTCTGTGTCCCATGGAAAACCTCATCTCAAAAGGCACGGTTGGATGAAGTGTGCCTTATGAGATTGAGAATTGGCCACACTAAGATCACTCATTCACATCTTTTTAAAAGAGAGGAAAGACCAGAATGTGATACCTGTCATGAACCCGTAACAGTAGAACATCTCCTACTCCACTGCAACAAACTAAGATTTAGACCTCCTTCGTTTCTCGGCAACTCCCTTTCCAATATCCTATCCGACAACCCCGATTCTATTTCCAGATGGTAGGATAAGGAAGGGCACATGATGAGAGGAGGAATGCACTTGATGGGTAAGGATTGAAAGGAAAACTGTACAAGATGTCAGGAGACTGAATATCATAGGTAAACTAATATAGGTAGTACAATTAATAGTTTTTTTTTTCTTTTTTTTTTTTTTTTGAGAGGTTTGACAGAGGGAACTGTAACTGCTATGGTCTTATCGTCCCAAAATCAAAGAGAGAAGGAAGACAGGATAGGAGGAAGCCAGCCGTTCCGAGAACGAACATTATACCATCAGGATAAAATCTGCCCTGGGAGGGAATCAAACCCACGGCCTAGCACTTACAAGGCAGATGCACTACCAACTAAGCTAACTAGGCTGGCTACAATAGTTTAAGGTGTCAGTACCAGTTCTTAGAGAACTTAGAACAGAACTTGGAATAGATATAATGAGTACTTATATGTACAGAATTTCAGGTATTTTTGGTGGTCAGTAGATACCTACTTAGGTATAATGGCTATGAAGTTAGGTAGTAACTTTGGTACCTACCTAACTAGGGTGAAGAGTGGGTGACATTTATTCCTACCATCAACAAATGATATCAGGAAATAGGTAAGTAAGTATAGTATTTATACATATTTATGTAAGATGGGTGTATCTGTGTAAGTAATTTAGTTTAACTTTTTTTTAAATCTTGTATTTAGACAATTAAGTTGAGTAGGTAGGTATGCTTAGTAAGTTGTAATATTTAAGTAATAAAGAACAAAAATAACTGTGTAAGTAATTTAGTTTAACTTTTTTTTTTAAATCTTGTATTTAGACAATTAAGTTGAGTAGGTAGGTATGCTTAGTAAGTTGTAATATTTAAGTAATAAAGAACAAAATACCTAGTATGAGACCAAGTGTTTTTTATTTCCCCAAAAAAGTGAACCTCTCTCACCACTCAAGTATGTTTCTTGATTGATTTTATTTACAAACATTTTCTCAGCCCAAAGATTGAAGAAACCAATAAAAAGAAATCAATTTAAACTGAACAATGATGGGCTGGAGGTACATTGCTGAAAGTAACTTCACAACTTTGTATTTTAGATTTTACAATAGTTTGACATCTTGATAGGTAACTAGTAACTAGGAATTTCGTTTTAGTTTAGAGCAAGAATGCATAATATCCCAAGTGTTTGTGCCCAGCCAATACCTATATCTTGGTAAATTTATGATTTGACTATATAACTCAAACCATCAACCTCCAGATCCAAAGTCAACAATGCTATACACACTACAACTACACGGTACCTATTTCTTGGTAAATTTATGATTTGACTATATAACTCAAACCATCAACCTCCAGATCCAAAGTCAACAATGCTATACACACTACAACTACACCACTGGTGGGTGTCACAGAGGACAGCCTATCCTATTCCTATGTCTATTCTTTTTCAAAGGTTCAATAAGTAGGTAGGTGCAACTTACCACAAATTTGAATCAGTTGTGGTACTCAAGTCCACGTTTTGGCTTCAGTCGGGCTTTTTGAAGTTTTTGAACAAAAGAAAAGATCCATAATTTCATTTTCTAGGATTTCTAGGGAAGAAAAACGTAAAATCGTAAAAACGAAAGAAAATAAGATATGGATTGGATTATTGGATATGAAAAATTTCAAAATTTGAATTTTTTATTTTTAAAATTTGCGCTTAACTGAAAATTTAATCGACGCTTGCGCAATCATGCGCATTTTTTTATCAGCTGTTTTTTATATGCGCTGTTGCCAAGTGTCAATAAATCTATTTAAAATCTAGCAGATATCCCAGCTAGATTTACCATCACCATGCCGCACTCCCCACTGCCCCAGGCTGCGGGTTCGATACCCGCCCGGGGCGGATTTTATCTTGAACGGATTTTGTTCGCTGTCGGAACGACTGGCTTTCTCCCATTCTGCCTTCCTTCTCTCTTCGATTTCGGGACGGTAAACCTTAGCAGTTACAGTTCCCTCTATCAAACCAACCAATTAAAAAAAGGCTTGAAAAATGTTGGTGAAATCCAACCTCAAGACAAAATAAATAAATATGGCTAGATTTCTAGGTGATTAAAAAAATCTGGTAATCTAGCTGAATACCCTACTAGATTTAAATTAAGTTTGATCTGACAACACTGTTCAATAAGTCCGCCATCCGCCATTTTAGATTTTTATTGCGTTGTTTTGTGGTTCTGTCTGCGTTCGCTGGATTTTTCTTTTCCCTCCGTTTAATTTTTTTATTTTTCCGAATTTCCAGGTTTCGAAGCCACCTTTAGTCTCTACCCTCTGTGTTCTTTTAAATCACTGCCAAAACTATAATTAATGTAAGTATCCAACTAATATCAAGTTCCTGTGTTCTAGAATGACCTGTTTTCTTGAACTCCTGTTGGACAGCCTTCACAGGGAAATCCAGAACTCTTGGACTATCTTCTCGAGGGAAACCCCCATTTGATTGAAGTATCCTAGTCCTTTGTTGTTAAGCGTTTCAGTTCATGATGTAATATGTCATTTCATCTTCCAATTATTTGTTCATGGAATTCACAGCTTTAAATTTACTAGAAGTTGGGTTTGGTGCCACTTTAATTATGGTGGTTAAAATCTTTGACTTTTCTGAAAAGCTAGATCATAAACTTGCTTGTGGACTGTTTGAACAGAGTCAGATCTTGCTGCATGCATTAAACCACTTACTTTGCAGTTATTTTCCAGTTACCTGCCTTTATTGAGTGTACAAATTTACTTGGTAGGCACTTGTTGGAATACAAAGTAGGTCCTACTTACTGAAAAAGTTGTACAAAAAAATCCATTGCCGTATACACCTTTATCCCTTTTTATTTATTGCAAATATATCGTTACCCTTGATTGTAATATTTAAATCTTTTTTTTTTCTCCATTTTTCTTTGCTCAGAATGGCTTCGTACAAAACAAACTGCCCGTAAATCAACAGGAGGAAGAGGCTCCCCGTAAACAGTTGGCCACCAAAGCTGCAAGAAAAAGTGGCACCATCCCACCGGTGGTGTCAAGAAACCTCATCGTTACAGGTATGGCATTTTTTTTCTCCAAAGGCCAATGATGTTAGTCTTTTTGTAAGTGTAGCCTTATAATAGTATTTAAATAATACTGAACATATAAACTTGAGAATTTTCTCTGCTGTTGCATGGCGAGCTGCTTGTGACTTTTTTTAACTCTCTTATTGTTTTTTTTGTTTTTTTTTTTTATCTTTTTTTTTTTTTTTTTTTTTTTTTTTTTTTTTTTTTTTTTTTTTTTTTTTTTTTTTTTTCAGACCAGGAACAGTAGCCTTGAGAGAAATTAGACGTTATCAAAAGTCTACTGAGCTCTTGATCCGTAAATTGCCATTCCAACGTCTGGTGAGAGAAATCGCCCAGGATTTCAAAACTGATCTCCGTTTCCAGAGTGCTGCCATTGGTGCCCTTCAGGTATTTATGATCTCTACTTAACAAGTGGATAATATACATTATCCACCTTCAACAGTGCACTTAAGAAGACAGCTGGACTATGGTTTATTTAAAAAAATAAATAAGATGATTTTGTTTTAGATAAAGTTATTTAACATCTATCTATCTTCCCATAGTTGAGTACCTATTTTTTTTTTTACTTTTTCAACTAGGTAATTAACTTGTGTAGCTTTCTCATTACAGGAAGCATCAGAAGCTTACTTGGTAGGACTCTTTGAAGACACCAACTTGTGTGCCATCCATGCCAAGCGGGTGACCATTATGCCAAAGGACATTCAGCTTGCTCGTCGTATTCGTGGAGAACGTGCTTAGATTGATTTGTGTTTCCTGCATTTTCCTTCTGACATTTATCATACTATAGTATTTTATGTAATTTTTGATGTACCTCTAGATAATTCTGTGTGGTAATTATTTTATGTTCTTTTTGATATTTTTTTGTTGTCAGTAAATTTATTTCTGTGTGAGTGTGTTTCTAATTTGGTTACAAAGTATTTATTAATCTCAGTAAATAATCCAATAGCCTTGAATGCATTGTTTGTATCCACATCTCTTCAAAATTCAAACTACCAAAGGCAAACTCCAGAATACTATTTTGATTTGAATACTTGATCCCCAATAGTTTGAATATTTTGTTAAATGATTAGTTGATTAGATACTGAGCACTGAGCATGCACATATCTAAATGATTAGGTAACTGGTATCTATGCTTTTGAGACTCATAGATAGATATATAAACTTCATAGGGCAATTGATCTCATAATTATGTGTATTTAATATTTTAATTAACTTGGTCTCTCTATGGGACACAATCTCAGAATAGAGCACCATGTTTATTCAAACATTCCCTATTTTTACACAGAAGAATGCTCAGCAACTATCCAATCTCAGTAAATAATCCAATAGCTTTGAATGCATTGTTTGTATCCACATCTCTTCAAAATTCAAACTACCAAAGGCAAACTCCAGAATACGATTTTGATTTGAATACTTGATCCCCAATAGTTTGAATATTTAGTTAAATGATTAGTTGATTAGATACTGAGCATGCACCACATATCTAAATGATTAGGTAACTGGTATCTATGCTTTTGAGACTCATAGATAGATATATAAACTGAAACAAGATGTAAATATTCAGTCTAAAACGAAAAACACAAAAAGACCACCCAGGGACTTAGGTATAAGGACCAGAAATCCTATAGAGGTGTGCTAAGCTTCACACATCTACGTAATATATTATTATAATGTTACATAGCAATAGCATAGTATTATGGAACATTAATCAACCTCAAGGGTTTAGTAGTTAGCGCGGTAAACTTCAGATCTGGAGGATATAATAATAATAATAGTGCTTATTTATACTGCTCGCATAGGACTGAAAAGTCCTTTTACTCCAGCAGTAGGCTACTACTATTATTGTGGTCAAATTCTCAAATTATATTGAGGATAAAATTCCATACCTCGGCTGGGATTGAACCCACACCCTCCTGTTTACCGGGCGAGCGCCTTGACCACTACACCACCTATAGTGACATCAAACTATTTCGAAGTTCAAAATTATAAAGTTGTTCTCAGAAACTGGGAACTGGATCTATCAATAGACGACGCGATAGCAGACGCTCTACTCTCCAAGCTCTAACTAGGCTGATGTTCAATTTTATGTTATTACTTAAGCCCAAGTAAGTAAAGTGCTGCAATATATATTGAACAGTTGAGATAAGGGAACTACATGTCCTAATTCGACAGTCTAAATACTTAAAGCACTAATATCTAATGCCACTTGTCTTCTCAGGTTTGTTTCATCGTGTGATTATGCAGAGTGGCTCAGCCCTTGACTCGTGGGCATTCCACACAGCAGAAGACAATCGGGATAATGGCGTAGCCGTAGCCAAACTACTTGGCTGTCAGTCTGAAGACTCGCGATCAGTGCTCGACTTTCTAAAGAGTCAACCAGCCTTGGACCTGCTAAAACCTCAGGAACAGATTGTGGCTGCCGCTGCAGTGAGTTTCTTTCTTTCCTTATCCTATAATAAGGAAAGCAATGTTTTTAATAGGTACATCGACTGTCATGCGTTTTTGTTTCATGTACTTCATGTGTATAATAATTTTACCGTGGACAGATTTTACTTTGTGAGGTCTGCAACTTTCCAAAGTTCACACGAAACTACGAATTACTTGCGAAGAGGTCGAGTTTACCTTGCCCTTGGGATCAATGTGAAAAAACCATTTAGTGATGGAAAATTGTATGGAAACGATAAGGTGACAAAAAAAAAGAAATAATAATCGTTTTCATTTTTTTCAGTACTGCTCTCTCTCTTGCCTTGGACCTGCTGAAACCTCAGGAACAGATTGTGGCTGCCGCTGCAGTGAGTTTCTTTCTTTCCTTATCCTATAAAATAAGGAAAGCAATGTTTTTAATAGGTACACCGACTGTCATGCGTTTTTGTTTCATGTACTTCATGTGTATAATAATTTTACCGTGGACAGATTTTACTATGTCAGGTCTGCAACTTTCCAAAGTTCTCACGAAACTACGAATCACTTGCGAAGAGGTCGAGTTTACCTTGCCCTTGATAATCGTTCTTTCATTCTTTTTCTTCTCTCTCTCTCTCTCTCTCTCTCTCACTCTCTCTCTCTCTCTAGTCCTTAGTGTTCCCGTTTGTTCCTAGTGTAGAATGTACAGGGCTACCTGAAAACCGGTTGGTATGGGACACACCAGCAGTGATGTTAAAACAGAAGCTACCCAGTATACCGTTCTTGTGTGGTCTCAACTCTCAGGAAGGGATCATAATGCTCAAACGTAAGTTAACTAACTGTAAACGCACCGTATAGATGATCGATTTTATTTATTTATTATTATTTTTTTTCCCCTTGCCAGTCTAGTTAGTTTGATGGTAGCTCGTCTGCCTTGTAAGTCGAACGATATATGAGGCCTAGGTACTGCAGGGGTAATGGGACTTTTCACTCCTATCCCAGAAAGGTAAACAAGGTGTATTCTATTGTCGAGGACCTAGGTATTATATTCCCGCCCGGAACAAACTTTAGGACTTTTCACTCCTATCCCAGAAAGGTAAACAAGGTGTATTCTATTGTCGAGGACCTAGGTATTATATTCCCGCCTAGGTATTATATGCCCGCCCGGGACAAACTTTATACAAAACCAGATAAGGTTCGTTTTCGGAATGCCTGGCTTTCTCCTATCCTGTCTTCCTTCTCTCCTCGACAAACTTTATACAAAACCAGATAAGGTTCGTTTTCGGAATGCCTGGCTTTCTCCTATCCTGTCTTCCTTCTCTCCTCGATTTCGGGACGATAAGACCTTAGCAGTTACAGTTCCCTCTATCAAACCTCTTAACAAACTTTATACAAAAGATAAGGTTCGTTCTCAGAATGGCTTTCTCCTATCCTGTCTTCCTTCTCTCCTCGATTTCGGGACGATAAAACCTTAGCAGTTACAGTTCCCTCTATCAAACCTCTTAAAAAAAAAAAATAAAAAAATAAAAAAAAAAAAAAAATACTTTGGGGAGAGCCAAAACAATTTCGTGCGCTCCATTGGAATTTTATTGTCATAGTAATTGTTTTCCGGGGCGAGTTCATAAGATGAAAAGTTACTGTTCTCCGGTACATTAAGCTCAATCCACACTGAGACCGAGAGTTGTACAGTTTAAGCTGAGTGCACATTAAGACCTTTATTGCGTTGTTGCAGAGCAATGTGTGGACGTCAGAGGCGATATTAGCCGAACTTCATTATTGTACCAAGATTTTAATAGTTGACTTAGAACGAAACATAGAAGGATATGAACTAAAAACTAGCAAAACGATATGTGCTAAAAACTAGCGAAAAAGATGAGAAAAATAAGGAGATACGATGAATTAAAAAAACAAATTGCCTTCAAGGAAAATATTGTTAATATAAAGTAAAAAATCTTTGAACGTTCAAAGGATGGATGTACCCCCTCTAGATTCCCCAAGAGCCCTTACAAAGGTGTTCGACTCACTGGACAGAAATTTCGAGCGTACAGTGCCCAATAATTTCCACGCGGACCGAGCCAAGGCAAAACTCATAGCTGCTGAAATCAGACAGTTCTATTTCAAAGATCGGCCAATCGACATGGGGGCCATCAACCGGTATCTTGATGTAAGAGGCCCACATTGCAACAGTAGAACCCGTATAAGTAAATACTTGTTATGTTCGAAATAAGATTATTTCGGAATCGAACCTAAAATGGGGAAAGGGGGGAGGACACACATACAAAGTGTATGGCATGGTCCTGATGATTAAGTATAAATAAAAAAAAAACTTTAAATAATTTTGAATACTTTATTGAAAATTTTTCTCTAAAGAATCTTTATCACAAGATAGGGTAAGAGATCAGTTAAAAAAAAAAAAAAAAAAAAAAAAAAAAAAAAAAAAAAAAAACTGCAAATACAAATTAGTCAAGATAAGTAGGTATACATTCCATTGTAAATTTGTACTGTTCTTCTTCTTTGCCTTATCCCACTCAAGTGGGGTCGTCATTTCGCGGCAGTCTCTTCCAATCCACTCTGGTATGCACCTCCAAACAGCCCCTTCTCACGTAGATCTTCGTTTACTGCTAATAATACTAAAATGGTTTATCATTTCAGTTATACTCGGACCTTTTATTCGCCCTAGGCCATTACGAGACTCTGTTCAGCTACTCACAGTCAAATCCAGGCCAGGGATATGCTTACTTGTTCTCCTATGAAGGCGAACTCAATGTGTTCAAGAACGCTGTCCAGATGATGTATGACCTTCAAATACCAGGTAATTAACCATTCAAACTACCTAATTTAGGTTTTATACGCGACCTGGAAAAGTCATGGAATCTGAAAATCGGCCAAAAAGTTATGGAAAATCAACCCGGTACATAACCACAACCTTAATACCCAGTGATTGTAAACAATTGGAAGTGGTCAATGGTCGCGTTTGATGTGGTTTACAAAATTTAAATCCTAACGGCTATTTTTCTCACCATCGCAAAATTCAAGCACAACCTGTTTACTTTTGGATATGTAGGTACGTAATTTCGGTTATTTCATTTCATCTTTTTTTTTTTTTTTTTTTTTTTTTTTTTTTTTTTTTGCGCATTCCTAGGTAGGTATAAACTGTAGTGTATTAATTATGTAGTTTGGTGAACTTTTTTATATTTTCATTTCACAAATGACACTGTGCATCCCGAATTTCCAAAGAAATTTAATTACGTCTGTACATTTTGTGCTATACCTAATTCTTTGTTAAGTACATAAAAAGGGACCCTCCATAGGGCCAAAAGACAAAATCCCAAGGAAGATGTTCAAAAAACTATTTAAAGATGCAATCTCGCCTAATCTATTTATGTATTTTGTATTAGGAGCAAGTCATGTGGACGAATTGGGTTATCTGTTACTATTTAAAGATGCAATCTCGCCTAATCTATTTATGTATTTTGTATTAGGAGCAAGTCATGTGGACGAATTGGGTTATCTGTTCTGTGTGACAATGATGGGCGGTGTACTCAAACCAGGATCAACCGAAGAGAAAGTATCTGAAAATATTCGGACCTTGTGGACCAACTTTGCCAAGAATGGGTAAGGCACTGGATCTTTAATTGTATGTATCATGTATCTACTTTCTACGACTTGACCTGCGACACAATGCAAAAAAGTAGTGC
>NW_007379463.1:0-4966 GCF_000475195.1 Diaphorina citri
AGTTTTCCGTGGGCTTTTGTCAACTAAGACGGCCTTTAGGGGTGCAATATTTTTATTTGTATACTTGACTTGTGCTTAACAGTAACAGCCCGGTGTTGAAAAGCACCAAATAAATAAATAAATCAATAGTCCTACAAACTGGATTCCGCACACAGGAATTTCTTCAGAAAAGACCCCCACTTTAATGTACATAATGTAAAAAAGACGGCCTTTAAAACAGGGTGGACCCACGCGACGACTAAAATCTTACCTCGCTCGATGTCACTGCTGTTAGGGCTCTTGATAATGACCTCTCTGTTGCCGTCACGGGACCACACTATAGACGGCATGGGATTACCGGTAGCTACACAATACAGTGTTGCATTATCGTACTCAGCCACGGCAACATCGGATGGGGAATTCTCGTTGTCAATATCCGGAGTGGCTGAAACAAACAAATAATAAAATAAATAAACAAACAAACAAATAACAGTAATATGTAATAAAGCTCCTTTTTGTGTTTAAACTAACCCTATAATAAGACTGGTGACTACTCATTCGTGACAGCTCCTTGCTCCTTGTAATAAAGCTCCTTTTTGCGTTTAACCTAACCCTATAACAACACGGGTATACCTAAAAAACTGATTACACAAAATTCAACTGATTGGCCATAAGGAGTGCGAAAATTAGCTGACTGACCTTAAGGCAATATGCAAAACGGCGGTTTACATCGTTTGGCGAAAGAAAATTTCGGAAAAGTCATACCATTTTCCAGTAGTACAGGAAAAACCACTTTCGGGATCATAAAACTCAACTGGATGTGAAGAAAAGGGAGGAATAATGGAAAGAGGAGGAGGAGGAAGAGGAGGCGGAGGAGGAGGCGGAGGAGGAAAACGAGGAGGAGGAAGAAGAGAAGGAGGAAGAGGAGGCGGAGGAGCAAAAGGAGGAGGAAGAGGAGAAGGAGGAGGAGAAGGAAGAGGAGGAGGAGGAAGAGGAAGAGGAGAAGGAGGAGGAAGAGGAGGATGAAGAAGAGCAAGAGGAGGAGGAGGAGGAAGAGGAGGAGGAGGAGAAAGAAGAGGACTTATTATTCATTTCCGAGAACGAACCTAATCTGTTTAGGATAAAACCCACCCCGGGCGGGAATTGAACTTGTGACTTAGCGCTTACAAGGCAAACGCGCTGCCTTCCAAGCTAACTATAGGCTGACTAAGTTAATTTTAATATGTAACAACTTAACAACTATAATAATAGGTAATAATAAGAATATACATAAGTACCTACCTAGTAATAAAAAACAAAGTTACTCTGAACTCCCTGTACTTATTCCACGGGAATACGGGATGCCTTAATTGAACATGAAAAGTTTGTAACTTATAAATCATCCGTAATGTACTTTACATTTTACAATACCTAATTAGTTTGCTTGTAAAGTGCCCTATAGACAAAGTGCCCCATAGACGAGCAGGTATGCTTGTAAAGTGCCCTATAGACGAGCAGGTACATATGCTTGTAAAGTGCCCTATAGACGAGCAGGTATGCTTGTCAAGCTTTTCATAGTTTTCCTCGGTCCTTGACAAGCATGCTTAATCGTCTAACTTACAGGGCTCTTAACTCATTTGTGCCCAAATTAATTTTTGGTGGATTTTTTTTGGGGAAAGTTAAAATCAGAAATATATATATCATAACAAACTTACCACTGACCCCAAAATATATTTGTTCCCATTTGGGATCAGCGGGCGCAAATGAGTTTTAACACGAAGTTTTCGGCCGTCTCACTCCTCACTCTTTTTCGGCTGCCAAATCATGATCCATTCTGTAGCTTCCTCCAAAGTACGAAATATGGCCATTCTATTCTAATTATGGCCTTGCGTTTAACCTAACCCTATAATAACACTGGTGACTACTCATTTGTGACAGCTCCTTGTAATAAAGCTCCTTTTCTGCGTTTAACCTAACCCTATAGTAACACTGGTGACTACTCATTTGTGACAGCTCCTTGTAATAAAGCTCCTTTTTGTGTTCAACCTAACCCTATAATAACACCGGTCACATTTGTAACAACTCCTTTAGCAGCAATTTTTTATTTTCGTGGCTTTCTGAAATACCTAGCACCAAAAAGAACTGCAGAATACAGTAGAATGTGGAGCCAAAATGGGTCCCATTTCATTAAAATAAGGCAAACTGTTCGAAAGTAAAAAAAAAAAAAGAAACTTGTAACCACTTTCGTTCAAAAAACATTCGTTAAATGTTAAATGCCATTGGCACATGATAGGTATTTTCTTACTTCCTACAATTTGTAGGATTGATCTTTCCAAAAATAATCCCATTTCTGGATTTGGCCCCTAATATACGGTTGACCCATGAGTAGATAGGTAGATACCTAATGAAATATAGGAAAGACCAAAAAACAAGCTGAAACACAAAATCATAACAATAACAAGTAAACGAAGAATGGGCCTGCCAGCCTAGTTATCTTAGTTGGTAGCGCGTCTGCCTTGTAAGCGCTACCAACTAAGCTTGATATCGACGCAGCCTATCTGTTACAGTGAAACACTTACTCTTTATATCGACGCAGCCTATCTGTTGCAGTGAAACACTTACTCTTGATATCGACGCAGCCTATCTGTTACAGTGAAACATTTACTCTTTATATCGACGCAGCCTATCTGTTGCAGTGAAACACTTACTCTTGATATCGACGCAGCCTATCTGTTTCATCATGACCACCGTGTTGACTTGACACATATAACACCCAGCGTCGGATTTAGCAGCCTGATGAATGTGTAACTGGAAGTGTCGGTTCTGGTAGGTGGATATCTTGATGCGATGGTTGTTGGTGACGATACGATCTCCCAGACTGAGGACTGTTTGGTCGTCCAGGCGAATCCAACCGACCTGAGGGAGAAACAGGAGTGATTAGTAGTTCCTATTTCCTAATACAGTCGAACCTGGATAAGTGGGAAACCTGTCTAAGTGGGAAACCTGGATAAGTGGGAACCCTTGATAAGTGGGAAACCTGTGTAAGTGGGAAACCTGTCTAAGTGGGAAACCTGGATAAGTGGGAAACCTGTCTAAGTGGGAAACCTGGATAAGTGGGAAACCTGTCTAAGTGGGAAACCTGGATAAGTGGGAAACCTGGATAACTGGGAACCCTTGATAAGTGGAAAACCTGGATAAGTGGGAAACCTGTCTAAGTGGGAAACCTGGATAAGTGGGAAACCTGGATAAGTGGGAAACCTGGATAAGTGGGAAACCTGGATAAGTGGGAAACCTGTCTAAGGATTTGGATTTTTCCTAACTGGTCAATAGGAATTGACCATTTATTTATAATTTTTACCCATTTGCAACTGCTCAATTACTCATACTCAACCTAAAGTTTTGTCAGGGAAAAGATGCGGAAAAGGGTTCAGATCAGTTTTCCGTGGGCTTTTGTCAATTAGGACGGCCTTTAGGGGTGCAATATTTTTATTTGTATACTTGACTTGTGCTTAACAGCCCTGTGTTGAAAAGCACCAAATAAATAAATAGTCTTACAAACTGGATTCCGCACATAGGAATTTCTTCAGAAAAGACCCCCAATTTAATGTAATTTAATGTAAAAGACGGCCTTTAAAACAGGGTGGACGCACGCGACGACTAAAATCTTACCTCGCTCGATGTCACTGCTGTTAGGGCTCTTGATAATGACCTCTCTGTTGCCGTCGCGGGACCACACTATAGACGGCATGGGATTGCCGGTAGCTACACAATACAGTGTTGCATTATCGTACTCAGCCACGGCAACATCGGATGGGGAATTCTCGTTATCAATATCCGGAGTGGCTGAAACAAACAAATAAACAAACAAACAAACAACAGTAATATGTAATAAAGCTCCTTTTTGTATTTAAACTAACCCTACAATAAGACTGGTGACTATACTCATTCGTGACAGCTCCTTGCTCCGTGTAATAAAGCTCCTTTTTGTGTTCAACCTAACCCTATAATAACACTGGTGACGACTACTCATTTATGACAGCTCCTTGTAATAAAGCTCCTTTTTTGCGTTTAACCTAACCCTATAATAACACCGGTCACATTTGTGACAACTCCTTTAGCAGCAATTTTTTATTTTCGTGGCTTTCTGAAATACTTAGCACCAAAAAGAACTGCAGAATACAGTAGAATGTGGAGCCAAAATGGGTCCCATTTCATCAAAATAAGGCAAACTGTTCGAAAGTAAAAATAAAAAAAAGAAACTTGTAACCAATTTCGTATTTCGGAACGGCTGGCTTTCTCCTATCCTGTCTTCCTAGCAGTTACAGTTCCCTCTGTCAAACCTCTTCAAAAAAAAAGAAGAAGAGTAGGCCTGTAAATATACCTATATGTAATACCCACTAGCTACCTGTACCTAGGAGGCAGAGAATATAAGTTAGATGAGAAAAATCTGAAGTAACTAACATGAGAAAAAAGGAGTCAGAGAGGGAAAGAGAGACAGAGAGAGAGACATAGAGAGGGAGAGAGAGAGAGAGAGAGAGAGACAGAGAGAGAGAGAGAGAGGGTGAGAGAGCGAGCAGAATTAAAAAAAAAAATGACTGAGAGAAAATTTGAAGTGAAATAAAATGGCCAGATTTGAAGAAGGAGAAAAAGGGAGAGAATGGATGTGATAATAATAAGAAGAACAATAATAACAATAATGATAATAGTAATAATAACAATAATGATAATAGTAATAAAAACAATAATGATAATAGTAATAATAACAATAATGACAATAATAGTAATAAAAACAATAATGATAATAGTAATAATAACAATATTGATAATAGTAATAATAAAAACGTTGCATGAACTTTTTCAAATCCGAATTAAAAACAAAATAGAAAATCAAAAGCATGAAGAATTAAGGAACGAGAGAGAACGAGAAATATCAGGAGAGAGAGAGAGAGAGAGAGAGAGAGAGAGAGAGAGAGAGAGAGAGAGAGAGAGAGAGAGAGAGAGAGAGAGA
>NW_007379463.1:4976-6043 GCF_000475195.1 Diaphorina citri
CACCACAATAATAGTAGTAGCCTACTGCTGGAGTAAAGGGACTTTTCAGTCCTATGCGAGCAGTATAAAGAAGCACTATTATTACCATAGATAAGTGGGAAACCTGTCTAAGTGGGAAACCTGTCTAAGTGGGAAACCTGGATAAGTGGGGAAACCTGGATAAGTGGGAAACCTGGATAAGTGGGAAAAAATCGTGGCCCCTTCATTCTTTACTCAAAAACCTGTTTAAAAGGGGAATTTCCAGCCTCTATCAGCGGGAATGGTTTTCGGAGCCTCTGTTAGTGGTAATTTTGCCTCTGAAAGTGGGGAAACTGTTTCTGTGGACCTGTTTCTGTGAAAAATTCCCAGTTACAGACTGGGAATTTTTTGGAAATCTGTCAAGTGCGATATGGTTTTTTGAAAGAAGAAATTAAACATTCACAATGACCTCTATAAGTGGGACATTTTGTAACTGGGCTCCTTCTCTACTATCCACTCCTTCATCTTCTCTTCCTCCTTCTCCTTCTCCTTCTCCTCTTCCTCCTTCTCTTGTCAAATTTCCAAATCGGACAAACCGTTTAATACATTAATTGATTCATTTTTAAAATTTTAAAAGAAGAGGAAACAAACGAAAATCAGAAATTCGTCAAGTTTAAATCTTTTAGAATCCACTTCCTTGCTTCCTTCGATCAATGCATTTCTTCCTTTTTTTTTTCCAGGTATACCTACTTATACTCATTTTGCACCTATACCTAGAGGGAGTCTTAATACCTAATCCTATGCAAATTATAGGATAGTATACATTGAAGTAGGTATGCAAATTACAAAGAAAAAAAAAATGCACAGGAGAAAATAATATGCACATTGTAGATTTTTTTTTTCCTTTCAGTGAAAAGAGAAATATAAAATTAAATAAAAATACTTTTTTTATTTAATAAAATATAATAAAAGTAGGTTGATTGCAGTCTTTCAGTCTTCTTTATGAACCTATTAGGTACTTTTTTCCATTTTACCTACGACCTACACACTTCTCATTTTTGTGCATTCATTCCGTTTTTATCATTAAGATCGGAAGAGCGTCGTGTAGG
>NW_007379463.1:6528-22542 GCF_000475195.1 Diaphorina citri
GGGAGAGAGAGAGAGAGAGAGAGAGAGAGAGAGAGAGAGAGGAAGTATTCAAAAGTAGTCTTCAATCAAGTATTCAAAAAAGTCCATTAACATCTTTTTTCGAGAGGTTTGAACTGTAACTGCTAAGGTCTTAACGCCCCGAAAGCGAAGAGAAAACATGATAGGAGAAAGCCAGCCGTTCCTGGAACGAACCTTATCCGTTAATGATAAAATACGCCCCGGGCGGGAATCGAACTAGCGCTAACAAGGCAGACGAGCTACCATCCAAGCTAACTAGGCCGTCATCTTGCCAGTCAGTCAGGTAGCGCGTCTGCCTTGTAAGAGCTAGGCTGCAGGTTCGATTCCCTCCCGAGGCGTATTTTATCCTGAACGGATAATGTTTGTTCTTGAACGGCTGGTCTTCTCCTATCCTGTCTTAGCAGTTAAAGTTCCCTCTATCAAACCTCTGAGAAAAAAACCTCTTAAAAAAATCTAACCAAGAATAAAACAGACCAATATTTTTGTCACCTGTTGCACTGAAACACTTACTCTTGATATCGACGCAGCCTATCTGTTGCAGTGAAACACTTACTCTTGATATCGACGCAGCCTATCTGTTGCAGTGAAACACTTACTCTTGAAATCGACGCAGCCTATCTGTTGCACTGAAACACTTACTCTTTATATCGACGCAGCCTATCTGTTGCAGTGAAACACTTACTCTTGATATCGACGCAGCCTATCTGTTGCACTGAAACACTTACTTTGATATCGACGCAGCCTATTTGTTGCAGTGAAACGCTTACTCTTTATATCGACGCAGCCTATCTGTTGCAGTGAAACACTTACTTTTGATATCGACGCAGCCTATCTGTTTCATCATGACCACCGTGTTGACTTGGCACATATAACACCCTGCGTCGGATTTAGCAGCCTGATGAATGTGTAACTGGAAGTGTCGGTTCTGGTAGGTGGATATCTTGATGCGGTGATTGTTGGTGACGATACGATCTCCCAGACTGAGAACTGTTTGGTCGTCCAGGCGAATCCAGCCGACCTGAGGGAGAAACAGGAGTGCTTTCATTAGTAGTTCCTATTTCCTAATACAGTCGAACCTGGATAAGTGGGAAACCTGTCTAAGTGGGAGACCTGGATAAGTGGGAACCCTTGATAAGTGGGAGACCTGGATAAGTGGGAACCCTTGATAAGTGGGAGACCTGGATAAAACACTGGTGACTACTCATTTGTGACAGCTCCTTGTAATAAAGCTCCTTTTTTGCGTTTAACCTAACCCTATAACAACACTGGTGACTACTCATTTGTGACAGCTCCTTGTACTAAAGCTCCTTTTTTGCGTTTAACATAACCCTATAATAACACTGGTGACTACTCATTTATGACAGCTCCTTGTAATAAAGCTCCTTTTTGCGTTTAACCTAACCCTATAATAACACTGGTGACTACTCATTTGTGACAACTCCTTGTAATAAAGCTCCTTTTTGTGTTCAACCTAACCCTATAATAACACTGGTGACTACTCATTTGTGACAGCTCCTTGTAATAAAGCTCCTTTTTGCGTTTAACCTAACCCTATAATAACACTGGTGACTACTCATTTGTGACAGCTCCTTGTACCAACTAAGCTAACTAGGCTGGCTTTCGAGTGAGTTCTACACAGTTACCAGCCGCTGCCTAATCTATGCCTTACCTTATGGTTTCCAAGTTGTACCACGGCACAGCTGAGTACTATTTCCTTGCCTATAGGAATGGATATGTTCATTAGGTCCTTGAGGAATCTTGGTACTCCATCTCCCTCCCCCTCTATCTCCATGTCCAGGTAGTCTGAAATCAGAAGGAATGATAGGACAAAATGAGAGATTGAACGAAAGGAAAGAACGAAAGAAGCAACCTCGAAGTTTCGTTATCTCGACGACATAAAATACATTACTTTCCTTCCTATTTGACAGGGATTTCCAACTTCCATGTGTATGCGGGCCACATGCTACATTGGCAGGTACTTCGCGGGCCACATACACAGGTTAGGAGGCCCGTATCCAGGAATTTTTCGAGGGGAGAGTGGGTGCTCCACATTTTCGGAGTCCACCCCATAGTAATAGACCAAAAATGAAGCCGGATGGGACCCACCCAAAAAGCTTCGCGGGCCACAAAAATGGTCTATGGCAGACTATATGTGGCCCGTGGGCCGCTAGTTGGAAATCCCTGCTATAGGATAAGGAAAGTAAAAGGAATTACTTGGGGGCACGGTTAGTCCAGTGGTAATGGTAACGCGCTTGCTTGCCATGCAGAAGGTCCCGGGTTCGAATCCCATCATCGAGAAAAAAATTGTACTCGTTTTTCGATTGCAAATATTTCAACGGGTTACTTTCTGGTGTTCTCGTGTTGACCCAGCACCTAAATGGGGAGATCCTTGAGGAATCTCGGTACGCCATCTCCCTCCCCCTCTATCTCCATGTCCAGGTAGTCTGAAATCAGAAGGAATGATAGGACAAAATCAGGGATTGAACGAAAGAAGCAACCTCGAAGTTTTGTTATCTCGACGACATAAAATACATTACTTTTCTTCCTATTTGACAGGGATTTCCAACTTCCATGTGTATGCGGTCCACATGCTACATTGGCAGGTACTTCGCGGGCCACATACACAGGTTAGAAGGCCCGTATCCAGGATTTCCAGGATTTTATCGAGGGGAGGGTGGATGATCCACATTTTCGGAGTCCACCTCATAGTAATAGACCGAAAATGAAGCCCGATGGGAATGGGACCCACCCAAAAAGCTTCGCGGGCCACAAAAATGGTCTGATGGCGGGCTACATGTGGCCCGTGGGCCGCTAGTTGGAAATCCCTGCTATAGCAAACTAAAAGGAATTTTAATTGTCCTAAATCTGGAGAGTGGAGAGTACTGCAGGTCTACAGTGTAGAGTAGGTTGCAGACTCTACAAGTCTATACCTATTACCTACTCAGTTCAGCTATAAGTCCCGAAATCCATCAGCTTAATATTGTTTTCCTTCCAGAATGTCGAATTCGAAGATTTTAATCTCCCAATACACTAAACATAATACACATTATGTATAAACATAACTAAATATACATATAATTTAGAAACCATGTTATCTCAAACAAAATATTTTCTATTATTTGGGACAGGTAAGTATTCCATTCTTTACAGTGGTGTGTGTGAGATTTTCGGAAGGGGGAGCTATACCTACCTAAACCCAAATAGCTTCTTCGCTTCACCCAACTATACCAATTCTGTATACTACAACTATAGTCTATACTATACCAATTCTGTCCCCTTTTTGTTACATTTACTTTTGTTACATTTCTTAGAACTACATTATTTAGATTTAGAATACTCCTCATTCCTCAAACAGGTATCTTCAAGCCTTTACGCGTATACTCGTAGATCTTTTCTTCTTCTTCTTCTTCTTCTTCTGTCCCCTTTTTGTTACATTTCAGCAGGCCTTAAGGTGCGTTTTCACCAACGCGACCTCTGTCGCGCGACGTGACCTGTTTTCACTTGCAACATTTGTCGCGCGACGTGACCTTAAAATTTTATTAAAAGTAGCACTCCCACTCATTAATAAGGAACAAACTGAAATGAAGAGTCGCGCGACACGTTTCCACTGGCATTGCTACGCGACATTCCTTTGATCCGGACCGACTTTCCTGTTAGAGTAGGTAGGTAGGTACTATTAACTATAGATATAGATAGATACCTATAGCAATTATTATTAAATATTATTTTTATAACGAAATTTTCGATTTAAATAATAATTAATAATCATTTCATAAAACCCCCGTTGTGGAAGCGGAAAAATTTGCATTATTTTTTCTCTCTCTTATTATTCATATTCACTCTCTTTTTGATTGAAGGCTTTTGGGTAAAAAGGGCATAACCATACTTGGGCCCTTTATTGGGGGAAAACAAGCTTTTGAAATGCTGCAAATGTTGTTAAGAATCAGTTACAAAAAAATCTGTTGATATTTTCCTTATAAATCAAAATAGCGAAATACCAAGGAGCTCAAGTAGCTTATACCTCCATGCAAAATACCTACATTAAATTTTAAAGCAATGGACAGTCGTATTTTCCTTTCGGAATTTCCCCTCTTATGAAGCTCGTTTCCCCTCTTTTGGTGAAATAGCACCTGTACTAAACCATAGGAAATCCAACATGGCGCGTCAACGGAATCGGAAAAAGGAAAATACGTATATTCTTTTCAATTTATATAGGTAGAAACTTTTAAAAAACTGTTTCACTCAAATTTCGTTTTTCGTCTTCGGGTCCCTCTTTGTAATAAAACCCCTCAATTTATTTTCAATTAAAAAATCGAGATTGCAATAGGTACCTGGGTTAATAGGTAATATATTTATTTCCTCATACCCGTCTGTTTTCATCAATCATCAAGTTTTTTTTTATCCTTTCGGAATTTCCCCTGTTTTGAATCTCATTTCCCCTCTTATGGTGTGATATCGCCTGTACTAAACCGTAGGGAATCCAAGATGGCGCACCATCGGAATCGGAAAAAGATACGTATATTCTTTTCAATTTAAATAGGTAGAAACTTTTAAAAACTGTTTCACTCAAAATTCGTTTTTCGTCTTCGGGTCCCTCTTTGTAAAGCACCTGTACTTAACCATAGGAAATCCAAGATGGCGCGTCATCGGAATCGGAAAAAGGAAAATACGTATATTTTTTTCAATTTAAATAGGTAGAAACTTTTAAAAACTGTTTCACTCAAAATTCGTTTTTCGTCTTCGGGTCCCTCTTTGTAATAAAACCCCTCAATTTATTTTCAATTAAAAAATCGAGATTGCTATAGGTACCTGGGTTAATAGGTAATATATTTATTTCCTCATACCCGTCTGTTTTCATCAATCATCAAGTTTTTTTTATGCCTGATCGAACGAAGTGAATATTAAGGTTCAACTCAATTTTCTCATTTCATATTTGCCAGGTTACCTATTTCACCATAACTTTGGAACCGTTTGTCTAATTTGGCATTTTAAAGGCTTCAATAGTAGGGTTCTCACTTAGGGAGCTCTTCCACCCAACACTTAAAACAGAAATTCTGATCAAATTTGGCAAAAATGTTCAACACATTAAAGGATTTCGCCATCCTTGTTAGCTTGGAGGGTTTTGCGTCTGCCTTGTAAGCGCCAAGTTGTGAGTTCGATTCCTGCCTTTATCCCAAATAAATAAAGTTCATTCTCGGAACGGATTTGGTATTTTAAAGGCTTCAATAGTAAGGTTCTCACTTAGGGAGCTCTTCCACCCAACACTTAAAACAGAAATTCTGATCAAATTTGGCAAAAGTGTTCAACACATTTAGGGATTTCGCCATCCTTGTTAGCTAGGAGGGTTTTGCGTCTGCCTTGTAAGCGCCAAGTTGTGAGTTCGATTCCTGCCTTTATCCCAAATAAATAAAGTTCATTCTCGGAACGAAGGACTTTTTCCAGTCTAGTTAGCTTGGAGGGTTTTGCGTCTACCTTGTAAGCGCCAAGTTGTGAGTTCGATTCCTGCCTTTATCCCAAATAAATAAAGTTCATTCTCGGAACGGCTGGTTTTCTCCTATCCTGTCTTCCTTCTAATATTCACTTTTGGGACGATAAGACCTTGGCAGTTACAGTTCCCTCTATTAAACCTCTTGGAAAAAAATCGTATTTTGGGCTCTTTTTCGAGTGAGTTCTACACAGTTACCAGCCGCTGTTTAATCTATGCCTTACCTTATGGTTTCCAAGTTGTACAACGGCACAGCTGAGTACTATTTCCTTGCCTATAGGAATGGATATGTTCATTAGGTCCTTGAGGAATCTCGGTACGCCATCTCCCTCCCCCTGTATCTCCATGTCCAGGTAGTCTGAAATCAGAAGGAATTTTTTCTTCTTCTTTATTGTTATTTCTTTTAATTTATTATGTTATGGCTGTCCATGAATTGTAAATAAATATACTTGAGTATTTTGTTGGAAAAAAAGGACAAAATCAGGGATTGAACGAAAGGAAAGAACGAAAGAAGCAACCTCGAAGTTTTGTTATCTCGACGACATAAAATACATTACTTTCCTTCCTATTTGACAGGGATTTCCAACTTCCATGTGTATGCGGTCCACATGCTACACTGGCAGGTACTTCGCGGGCCACATACAGAGGTTAGAAGGCCCGTATCCAGGATTTCCAGGATTTTCTCGAGGGGAGGGTGTGGATGCTTCACATTTTCGGAGTCCAGCCCATAATAAAAGAGGAAAAATGAAGCCCGATGAGACCCACCCAAAAAGCTTCGCGGGCCACAAAAATGGTCTATGGCAGGCTATACACGATGCTACATGTGGTCTGCGGGCCGCTAGTTGGAAATCCCTGCTATAGGATAAGCAAAGTAGAAGGAATTTTAATTGTCCTAAATCTGGAGAGTGGAGAGTACTGCAGGTCTACAGTGTAGAGTAGGTTGCAGACTCTACAAGTCTATACCTACTCAGTTCAGCTATAAGTCCCGAAATCCATCAGCTTAATGTTGTTTTCCTTCCAGAATGTCGAATTCGAAGATTTTAATCTCCCAATACGCTAAACATAATACACATTATGTATAACATAACTAAATATACATATAATTTAGAAACCATGTTATCTCAAACAAAATATTTTCTATTATTTGGGACAGGTAAGTATTCCATTCTTTACAGTGGTGTGTGTGAGATTTTCGGAAGGGGGAGCTATACCTACCTAAACCCAAATAGCTTCTTCGCTTCACCCAACTATACCAATTCTGTATACTACAACTATAGTCTATACTATACCAATTCTGTCCCCTTTTTGTTACATTTACTTTTGTTACATTTCTTAGAACTACATTATTTAGATTTAGAATACTCCTCATTCCTCAAACAGGTATCTTCAAGCCTTTACGCGTATATCGCACGACTTTTTCTCGTGTCGCGGGACACGTTTCCACTATGCGACTTTTGTCGCGTTGGTGAAAACGCACCTTTAGAACTACATTTAGAATACTCCTCATTCCTCAAACAGGTATCTTCAAGCCTTTACGCGTATACTCGTAGATCTTTTCTTCTTCTTCTTCTTCTTCTTCTTAGGTTGTACTTGCATAGTAACGCCAATCTCCTGGTGGTCTTTAGAATCCAGGTGGAATAATCATTGTTTTCCTTCCAGAATGTCGAATTCGGAGATTTTAATCTCCCAATACACTAAACATAATACACATTATGTATAACATAACTAAATATACATACCTATAATTTAGAAACCATGTTATCTCAAACAAAATATTTTCTATTATTTGGGACAGGTAAGTATTCCATTCTTTACAGTGGTGTGTGTGAGATTTTCGGAAGGGGGAGCTATACCTACCTACCTAAACCCAAATAGCTTCTTCACTTCACCCAACTATACCAATACTATACCAATTCTGTATACTACAACTATACTATAGTTTACTATACCAATTCTGTCCCCTTTTTGTTACATTTCAGCAGGCCTTAAAATTACATTTTGGAATACTCCTCATTCCTCAAACAGGTATCTTTTCAAGCCTTTACGCGTATACTCGTAGATCTTTTCTTCGTCTTCTTCTTCTTCTTCTTCTTCTTCTTCTTCTTCTTCTTCTTCTTCTTCTTCTTCTTCTTCTTCTTCTTCTTCTTCTTGAGGTGCCGTCTCCGTTCCGGAGGTTGGCAAACATCATGGTTATTCTACACGTTATCCATAACGTATAGAAGTATTAGATTTGGTTGTACTTGCACAGTAACGCCAATCTCCTGGTGGTCTTTAGAATCCAGGTGGAATAATCACTTACTATTTTTAGTAAGTGGTAAGTAAGTAGTGGGGGTATTCAACTCATTGACTAATTTTACTATTTCGGCGAAGTGGTAAGTAGTGGGGGTGAGAAATATCTGATAGAGAGAAAGGTTACCGGTGCTTCCCCTGGCTAGCAAGGGGGGATACGTGACTGATTTTATACTTTACGTTTTAGCATTTTGGACACGATACAATGGGAGAAAAAACGGATGAAATTCCCTCTGGATTGACATTTTTAGTAAGTGGTAAGTAGTGGGGGTATTCAACTCACTGACTAATTTTACTATTTCGATGAAGTGGTAAGTAGTGGGGGTGAGAAATATCTGATAGAGAGGAAGGTTACCGGTGCTTCCCCTGGCTAGCAAGGAGAGATACGTGACTGATTTTATACTTTACGTTTTAGCATTTTGGACACGATACAATGGGAGAAAAAACGGATGAAATTCCCTCTGGATTGAAGATACAGAAAATCGAGAGGAAGGGAGGAGGGAGAGGGAGAGAGAAGGGGGACGAAGAGGAGGTATAGAGGGAGAGAAAAAAGGAGAGGAGGGAGGAAGGAAAAGAGAAAGGGAGAGAGGGAGAAAGAGGGAGGGAGAGAGAGAAAGGGGACGAAGAGGAGGGAAAGAGAGAGAGAAAAAAAAGGAGAGGAGGGAGGAAGGAAAAGAGAAAGGGAAAGAAGAGAGAGAGGGAGGGAGAGGGAAGGGGAGAGAGGAAGAGAAGTACAAAATAAAATAAATACTCTGAGAAGATTTATTTTAAATTGGTATACATACAGGAGAAAGAAGAGGAGGAGGAGGAGGAAGAGGAGGAGGAAGAGGGAAGGGCGGGGGAGAAGGTTAGGGTAGAGAAGTGTTAGGGGAGGGAGAGAGGGAGGAGGAAGAGGAGGAGAAAGAAGAGGAGGAGGAGGAGGAGGAAGAGGAGAAGCTAATGTGATATGGAAAAAGAGAGAGAAACAGGGGGGAGAGAGAAGGGAGAGAGATAAAGAGAGAAAGAGGGAGGGAGAGAGAGAAAGGGGACGAAGAGGAGGGAAAGAGAGAGAAAAAAAGGAGAGGAGGGAGGAAGGAAAAGAGAAAGGGAAAGAAGAGAGAGGGAGGGAGAGAGAAGGGGAGAGAGGAAGAGAAGTACAAAATAAAATAAATACTCTGAGAAGATTTATTTTAGATTGGTATACATACAGGAGAAAGAAGAGGAGGAGGAGGAGGAAGAGGAGGAGGAGGAAGAGGAGGAGGAGGAGGAGGAGGAGAAAGAAGAGGAGGAGGATGAGGAGGGAGGAGAAGCTAATGTGATATGGAGAAAGAGAGAGAAACAGGAGGGAAAGAGAAGGAGAGATAAATAACATAATAATAAATAATAAAAGGAATTTTAATTGTGTTAAGCAATAGACTTGTCACAAATGTCTCTGTGCACCCCAAATTCCAAACACAGAGTCGAAAAAACTCCGATTCCGCCGGGAATCGAACCCGGGACCTCAGGAGTGCAAGCCTAGTGTGATACCCACTCGGCCCTCGATATATTTTATGACTTGACTGGAATGCGAACCACCAACCTCCAAGTCCAAAGTCAACCACGCTTGAGGGTGATTTGGGGGCAGATAATACCTATCTATGAGGGGGAGAGGTAGAGGTTCTCTCCCTTTCCCCTCAATCACAATACGGGTTTAACTCTCATTTATTTATGGAGGGACAGAAATATACCTAAAGGTTAAAATAAATAAATAGGTACAAAAAAAAAAAAAAAAAAAAAAAAAAGGAACCAAAAAACAAAAAAAAAAAAAAAAAAAGCGTGGGATATAAAGACCTTGGGGAAATAAGAAACATAATATTAACTACACTCGCTGCCAACTTATCATACCTTCTATCTCCTCCTTTCACCTCCGCTTAATCTTACAGATAACGCTGCATATCGCCTTCTGCCTTCCTTATTTGGGGCGCAGGACCTGCCTCGGTGTTGTAGTGGCTTGCCAGCCGTTCGCGTTCCTGTATCTGTATACAGGAGCGCAGAGGCTATCATCATAGTCCCGCCGAGGTATGGAATTTATCCTCAATATAAATTTGATAATTTCACCACAATAATAGTAGTAGCCTATGCTGGAGTAAAGGGACTGTTTCAGTCCTATGGGAGCAGGTAGCTAAAGAAGCACGTAGTTATTATTATTCTCCTTCTCCTACTATCCCACTCCTTCATCTTCTCTTCCTCCTTCTCCTTTCTCCTTTCCTCTTCCTCCTTTCTCTTGTCAAATTTCCAAATCGGCACAAACCGTTTAATACATTAATTGATTCATTTTAAAGATTTTAAAAGAAGAGGACACAAACGAAAATCCACGAAATTCGTTCTATAGTTAAATCTTCTCTAGAATTTACTTCCTTGCTTCACTTCGATCAATGCATTTATTCCTTTTTTTTCCAGGTATACCTACTTATACTCATTTTGCACCATATACCGTAGAGGGAGGTCTAATCCTAATCCTATGCAAGATATAGGATGGTGCATATATTGAAGTAGGTATGCAAATTACAAAAAAAAAAAAAAAAAAAAAAAAACAAAAAAAAAAAAATGAGCACAGGAGGAAAATAATATGCACATTGTAGGTAAAAAGTTTTTTTTTTTTTCCTTCAGTAAAAAGAGAAACATAAAATTAAATAAAAATACTTTTTTATTTAATTAAAATATTTAATAGAAAGCAGCTTGATGATTGCCAGTCTTTCAGTCTTTTTTATGAACCTATTAGGTACTTTTTACTTTTTTACATTTTTACCTAACACATTTTCTCATTTTTGCGCCATTCATTCCGTTTTTATTATTTTATTATTATTATTTTATCATTATTATCATTATTATTATTATTAATTATTATTATTGCATTCATTCCGTTTTTATCATTATTATTATTATTATTATTATTATTATTATTATTATTATTATTATTATTATTATTATTTTCTTTCATTTTTTACAAATACCTCTAAGGCTAAAGTAGGTGGATAGTGGAATTTATTCTAACTTTCCTTTTTTTTACTTTCCATTATTTTTTCCAAGGAATTCAAAGTTTTTCTTCGATCTCTCTCTTCTTTTTCAAAACAAAAAAGTGAAAAATAACTACAAAAACGGCAAAGCAGAGAAAGAGAGAGAGAGAGAGATAGAGAGAAAGAGAGAGAGGTTTTGTGTTTAATCGGCTTACTAGAAAATAAATATACAGGGTATTTGCCCCATACTCCCCCAATCTCGAACCCGTAACTCCTTAACTGTAAGTCGGACAATCTTGAAAGTTGCACCAATCGATTCCCCGTCAAAATTTACATGAGAGAGAATACTTACATCCGAAATGTATACACACTGGGGATTTTTATGGGGTAAAATACTTATTTTACGGGTTAATTTCCTATGTGGCACTTTAGGGTTGAACACCCTGTATCTAGCTGTTCTTACTCTGGCTGTCTTGCCTTTTTTAGAAAAAAAAAAAAATAAAAAAAACGAGACATTTTCCCGTCTCGTCTGTCACAAAGTCACAAGTCGTATCTTTTGGACAAATTTTAGGATACACTCACATGCAAATATTTCGGGAAAATCTTTTAATTCAATCGGATCAGAAATTAGGTTCCTATGTAGGTATGTAGTATAGGTAAATGTTTCCATTGTAAATAGAGCCAAATAGAAAACTCAAGACGGTATCTATTTTGAAGACAACAGCATAAGTTTTTTTTTGGCTGTTTCGAAATACGATTGTCTGTCGTCAGAGTAAACTAGTAAAGGAATGGGGAAGTGTTCCGAATTTTCCGTACTCAAGTGTATAGAAAGTTAAAATATCTCCTAGTTTTTTTTTCCTCCTTCTTCTCCTTTTCTTTCTAAAACTCCTCTTATTCCTCCTCCTTCCTAATTCTCTTTCACTTTTTGCTTTTTGTTCGTCTTTCTCCTTCACTTTTTCTAGTTTCTCCTTTTCCTTCACTTTTTCTAGTTTCTCCTTTTCCTTTATTTTTTCTAGTTTCTCCTTTTCCTTTTTTTTCTAGTTTCTCCTTTTCCTTTTTTGTTTCTAGTTTCTCCTTTTCCATTATTTTTTCTAGTTTCTCCTTTTCCTTTATTTTTTCTAGTTTCTCCTTTTCCTTTATTTTTTTCTAGTTTCTCCTTTTCCTTTTTTGTTTCTAGTTTCTCCTTTTCCATTATTTTTTCTAATTCTCTTTCTCTTGTTTTTACTTTCTGTTATTATTTTTCTTTTCCTGTCTCATTTTCCTTCTTTCGTTTCTTGCTCTCCTTCTCCTTTTCTTCTTCTTTACGTTCTTCTAGTCTTCTTCTCATTTCTTCTTTCAAAAGTCTTCTCTGTATTATAGAAATCTCTCTTCCTCTCTCTTTGCTTTCCTTCTCTCTCTCCCTCTCTCTCTCCTTCCCCGTCCTCTCTCTCTATCACCTTATCTCTCTCATTCATTTTCCTTTCTGTATACACAGACATTGTTTAGTTTCCTCTCTCTCTCTCTCTCTCTCTCTCTCTCTCTCTCTCTCTCTCTCTCTCTACATTATTTACACCCTATTTATTTTTTCCAAACAAATTTTTATTATGATTTCTCCCTCCCTCTTTCCGGGACCCGTCTAAGTGGGAAACCTGGATAAGGGGGGAAAAAATCGCGGCCCTTTCATTTTTCACTAAAAACCTTTTAAAATGGGAAATTCGAGCCTCTATAATTGGGAATGACTTTTTACTAGCGACTCAGTCCGGAGCCTCTGTGGGAGAGTTGTTTCTGCGGACCTCTGTAACTGGGAATTTTTTGGAAAATCCGTCAAGCGCGATATGGTTTTTTTCGAAAGAAGAAATTCAAAATTCACCTCTATAGGTGGGAATAGGAAAATGGGCAATCTCTACGTGGGACATTTTGTAACTGGGAAACCTGGATAAGTGGGGAAAAAATTGCCGGTCCCTCGGATTCCCACTTATACAGGTTTGACTGTACTATTACTATTATTATCTACGAGTGAGTATTTTGTGTTTTATTATTTGCAGGCTTTTATTTAAATGAATGTGATACCGGGGGGGGGGGTGTTTAGTTACATGGCTACGGCCGCCAGTTTTTTTTATTAGGGGCAGAACCGGGGGGGGGGGGGTTGTTTAGTTACATGGCTACCGCTGCCAGTTTTTATTATTAGGAGCAGAACTCTCTTGCTGGAAAAGTGGTCCGTAAACTGGGGGTCATTAGGTGTCCTCCGAGGGGTAAGAAAGTTTTTCTTTTACCCCTCTTTTCTAGAGGGAATTACGGTGGTCTTATCGCCCCCGAAAGAGGAGGACAGGATAGGAGAAAGCCGTCCTGAGAACAAACCCTATTTTATTACATTATAATTATTTAAGCCTGATTCACACAATAGTGTTTCGGTCCGATCAAAAAGATTCGTCGCGAGAATGTTCCAAATTTTGACTGTGAGCTGACCGTTACCGTACCTTGACTAGAACGTCTAGTGTGTACACTCGCATTTACTTGCCTTCAACAATCATTTGATCGGACCGTTACCGGACCGTGACCGGACCATGACTGGCACTATAGTGTGAATCAGGCTTATGTATTTTGCGGGGGAAGTAAAGGTTTTTACCTTTACTTCCGACTGAAAAAGGCAATATCTGGTGGTAGGTGATACATACCCTCATTATGTGTTGGACTGTTAAGCCTTGTCTATGTACTTAGAATGCTTGTGCAAGTCTGTTGCTTCCCCAAATGGATGGTAAATGCCTCAACACATTTATTTTTTTTATTTTTACTGTACATAAATACACAAAATAGGTAGGTACATGGTACAAAGTCAGTTACAAAAAATAATAACAATAATAAAGCAATAATAATAATAAATAGATAACAAATAGTGAAAAAAATCTGGTGTGAACATCACACGACTTTTCTTATCCTATTGAATGGTGCTTATTTGGGTGTTCTGTTGTAACATTTACAATATCTCTAACCGTTTAGTCGATATAGCTTAAAACCGCCAAAAAGCGGTCGAAACCCGTCCAAAAGTCGGTCAAAATAACCGCCAACCGCAGCACCTATCTCAACCAAACGTTTTGTGTTGCATCCTTGTCACAATTGTGAACTACATACCAAATTTCAAGTCTCTAGCTTATACCGTTCCCAAGATATTGTTAAATTACACCGAAAACCGCCAAAAAGCGTGGGGGGGAGGGGCAAGAACAGTGGTTTTTGAAGGGGGGGGGGACTTTATGGTTTATGCTCCAAATTAAAAATACCTACCTATGTACAAACTTATTATTGCCCTAAATACGGCCCTGATAAGTACCCACATAGGTAGGTAGTAAAAATGTTTACCATATTATTGCATGAGTATGTACCTACCTACTCGTGGGTATAATGTATGATATTTGTACATTATTTATTTCAGAGAGACATAGGTAGGTACATGGGAGGAGAGAGAGAGAGGGAGGGAGAGAGAGAGAGAAAAAAATGGGAGAGGGACAGAAAAAGCGGAGAAGAAAATATTGGAGAAAGAGAAAAAGGAAAGAGAGAAGGAGGAGGAGAGAGAGAGAGGGGGGAAAGAAAGAATGGGAGAAGGAAGAGGGAGACAGACGGAGAGAGAGAGAGGGAGAGAGAGAGAGAGAGGGGGGAAAGAAAAGAATAGAGAGGGAGAGAAAATAGGGGAGAAAAAGAGAAGAGGGGGAGAGACAGAAGCTACAAATAATGCAATGTCTGTTAGAATTTATCAACGTATCAACCTACACGGAATTTAGGAGCCTGAGATCGTGAGAACTTTTACATAAAGTTTATTTACAATGTCCCTAACTCGAGTAATTCACATGTTGTCCTTAACCTTCCTACTATAAACTGAGAATGGGCGGGTGTGTTGATAAACAAGAGAGATACTGGGGTCAGAAATAAATGTCAGGAGAGAGAGAGAGAGAGAGGAAGAGGGAGGGAGAGAGAGAGTTAGAGAGAGAGTTATTTAGAGAGAGGATTATTTTGAGCGAAAAAAGTGAAATTTATAATAAATAGGTATGGTTTATCCGATTGTGATGAAACTGCTCAACACACAAAGGAAGTTTCTCATCAAATTTTGGACCCCAAAGGGCCTTTTGGAGGCCCGATAGTGGCCCTCCATTGGTACAGACGTTACAGTTCCCTCTATCAAATGTCTCTAAAAAAAATCTTTCTCTCTCTTCCTCTCTCTCTCTCTCTCTCTCTCTCTCTCTCTCTGTATAATATTTTGGTTGCAATGTTTGTCGCAATTCAACTTTAATCCTCTCCTAATTCTTTTTTTTTATTATTTCATCTTCTTCTTCTTCTTCGTTATTCTTCTTCCTTCTTCTTCTTCGTCTTCTTCTTCCTCTTCCTCCCTCTCTTAATTTATTTTGACTCTTCCTTTTCCTCTTCTTTCTTCTTCTTCATCATCTCTTCAATTGAGGGGACACTCCTTCTTCTTCTTCTTCTTCTTCTTCTTCTCTGCTTCTCCCTTTCATCGCTTGTTCTCTTTTTTTTACATTTGTCTCTCTCCCCTTTCTCTCTCTCTCTCTCTCTCCCTTTTCTCTCTCTCTTTCCCTCTCTCTTTCCCTCTCTCTCTCTCTCTCTCTCTCTCTCTCGTTTGTCGAGGAGGTTGGATCTAATTTTCGTTGTGTTCTTGACACTCCGGCAATAAATTCTTCCTCACCAATTTCCTTACACTAACCAATTTCCGTACACTATAGAACAATATTACCTACCTAATTTCAAGTGTTTTTAAAATTAAAAGTTAAGAAAAGCCAGCCTAGTTAGCTTAGTTGGTAGTGCGTCTGCCTTGTAAGCGCTAAGCCGCGGGTTCGATTCTCGCCCGAGGCGGATTTTATCCTCATGGGATAATCTTCGTTCTCGGAACGGCTGGCTTTCTCCTATCCTGTCTTCCCTCTTCGATTTCGGGACGATAAGACCATAGCAGTTACAGTTCCCTCTGTCAAACCTCTTAAAAAAAGTTAAGAAAAAAAAAAAAATCCTCTTTTTTTCTTCTTTTTGAGAAGTGGTTTTTTTTTATACTTTCCCACATTGAGTAAAAGGCTTGAAATCAAATTGGCATAAGATGGGAAGTGAAAGAGAAGGAGGGAGGGGGAGAGATTTCGTGGTGATATAGGGAAAAACTTATTGAAAAGGACTTGGAAAAAATCCCAGCTTCTTATTTCTCTCTCTCTTTCTCTCCATCTCTCTCTCTCTTTCTCTCTCTCTCTCTCTCTCTCTCTCTCTCTCTCTCTCTCTCCTTCT
>NW_007379463.1:22595-28339 GCF_000475195.1 Diaphorina citri
CTCTCTCTCTCTCCGTATTTTGATCTCATTTTGCGAAAACCTGCATCCTGCATATAGTTTCAACTTTCAATTGTCGCTCACCGTTGAAGTCTTGGCTATAAGCAACGTCTTTGAATCCGTAGGGTACCTACCCCCCACATACCTAGGTAAATAATTAGCAGATTGCCCGTGTTTCGTCACGGAGAATGGATCATAACTCGAAATAGGTTTAGGTACATTTCAGAAAAATCCTCTCTTATTACACATCTAGAACATATTAGGAATATCCCCAACCAAATTTCAGCTTTCTAGGTGTTGGAGTTCTGGAGAACCTACTGTTATTGGTTTCGTGTCACATCGATAGACCTGGTTTTTTAGGCCGTCCTTCCTTTATTCGTACGATAGTAATAAGTAAAGGTATAGTGGACGGGCTATTGTTTACTAACAGACCTAGAGATTGATAATTTGATATTTTTTGTGTCCACTCCACTGTCCAACTAATCATTTATGCTATGTGTGTTGCACATTGCATACACACTATAGATACCAGGCGATCATACAAAATCTTGGAGAAAACACAAACTTTTACGTAAAGATAAGTTAGCAGCTGAGGGAGAGAGAGAGATTTTAATCCAAACTTTTTTGTCTTTGTGAACTACATACCAAATTTCAAGTCTCTAGCTTGTACCATTCCCGAGATATTGTATTTGACATCTACATACCAAATTTCAAGTCTCTAGCTCTTACTGTTCTCGAGATATTTTGTTTACAGACAGACACGGACCAATGGCTGAAACTTTGGATTTAGGCTCTAGGGACCTCAAAACGTGTTTTGGCGCCAAAAACTGACCATCGAAATTTTGACCCGATTACATTACTTTCCTTCCTATAGGATAAGGAAAGTAAAAAGGAAAGATGAGAATAGCATTTTGAGGGTATCACCAGATACCTGCAAAAACATAGCGTTTGATCGGTGAGGTGAATCTATGTTGTCGAGGGATTGTGGACGGTTTCAGTCGACATCTGTGGCTGTGGGGATGTGTGGACCCAGCTTTAGGTATCCCTGGTGTTGGAATGATATGACAGGTGTTGTGGAAACATTTTTGCCGCTAAATTATGTTACACATGGAAGTTAAGAAACTTTTTTTTTCTTCTTCTTCTTCTTCTTCTTCTTCTTCTTCTTCTTGTTGTTTTCTTCTTCTTCTTCTTCTTCTTCTTCTTGTTTTCTTCTTCTTCTTCGCCTTCTTCTTCTTCTCCTTCTTCTTATTTTATTTTGAGCTGCAGATTTTTCCCTCTTTTTTATAGGTAGTAAGAGAATTGAACGATTTTCTTGTTACTTACTTCTCCTCCTCCTCTTTTTCTCCTTCTTCTTCTCCTCCTCCTTCTTCTCCTCCTCCTTCTTCTCCTCCTCCTTCTTCTTCTACTTCTTCTTCTCCTCCTTTTTTGGTTACTTCCCTGCTATTATTAAAAAAATTCACCCGACCTAAGTCTTTCACTACTTCATTTTGTCCTTATTTCCTTGAAGTAGGTACTTATTATCGAGGTTCGACTTTTACTACATATTGGGAGAACTTTGAACCACATTTCCTGACGTGACATGACTCCGCATGTCACATGAGCTCACGTGAAGTGAGGGCAGTGTGTGTTCTACCTTTAGATTCTTTAAAAAGCTCAGGGTGTCACAGGTCACAGAGAATGTCACTTCGTTCTATTTCCAGGAATGTCTGCAACACAATCTCATGCTCTCATGTCACTATTCACTAACTGAAACGATTTACCCAGTAGGTATGTATGGTAGTGCCTAACTACGTTTTTATGTTAAATGTTAATTATGTTTTAAAAATTAATTCAAATTTCAAATGGGTATGATGTATGATTGTACCTAGTTGTATTTCATTTCACTTGGGTGATACATGATAGTATTGAGTTTTATAGGTTACTAGCCGAATCCTTAATGCATGGCCGTTCATGTCACTCATCCATTTAGTGGTCTTGCTCGGCGTAGCTTAACAAAAACGAACCGGAAAATAGCCTATAACCTTCACGGGAGTGCAAGCAATAAGTTCACAAAGTTTCATAGCAATCGGATGAGCGGTTTGGCCAGGCATAAAGTTCAAACAAACACACACACACAAACAAACAAATATTCATTTTTATGTTTGAGTTACCTTCTTTATACTGTCTATTTTTTTTCCAAATCTAATCAAATCAAATCAAAACAAGATAAATCAAAAGTTTGTTTTCCAATTTTTCATAGTTTTTTTTTCTTTTTAGTCTGGAAGAATATCACATTTGACTTGTAGATACCTACATAGGTAGTGGGTTTTCATTTTACCTCCCTCTGTCATATTTTCTCGTGTTTCTCTCTAATAACTCCCATAGTTTTATCTCTGAATTTTCCTTCAATTTATCTCCTAACCTTATTCTCCTCCTCCTCTTCCTCCTCCTCCTCCTCCTCCTCTTGTTTATCCTATTCCCCTTCCTTCTGCATTTCTCTTCCTCCTTCCCCTTCGTTTTCTTCTCGTCCTTCTTGCTTAATTTATTTATCCTTCTTATTCTTTAACCTTTCTCCTTCTTATTCAACGTCTTCTCCTTGTTATTCTCTTCTTTGTCTTTCTAATACAAGAAAATCTGTTGTTTTTCCTCCTCTTCTTCCTCTTCTTTCTTCTTCCTCCTCCAACTCTTCTTCCTCCTCCTCTTCTTCCTCCTCTTCTTCTTCCTCCTCCTCCTCCTTCTCCTCCTCCTCCTTCTCCTCCTCCTCTTCCTCCTCCTTCTCCTCCTGTTCTTCTTCTTCCTCCTCCTCTTCTTCCTTCTCCTCCTCTTCTTCCTCCTCCTCCTTCTCCTCCTCCTTCTCCTCCTCTTCTTCTTCCTCCTCCTCTTCTTCTTCCCTCTCCTCCTCCAACTCTTCTTCCTCCTCCTCTTCTTCCTTCTCCTCCTCTTCTTCCTCCTCCTCCTTCTCCTCCTCCTCCTCCTTCTCCTCCTTCTCCTCCTCCTCTTCTTCCTCCTCCTCCTTCTCCTCCTCCTTCTCCTCCTCTTCTTCTTCCTCCTCCTCTTCTTCTTCCCTCTCCTCCTCCTCCTCCTCCTACTCCTCTTCTTCCTCCTTATCCTTTTTCTTCTTTTTGTTCTTCGCTGTTTTTTTCTCTTCTCTGGTGTTTCTTGATATTGTTCCAAGAACAATGAGAGAGGCAAAGTTTTAGACAAATATTATAGAATCAACAATATCCATATTTAGTCGCTGAAGAAACTAAATCGCTTATCAACCATTTCTTTGTATTTTTGGAAATATGTACATACCTACTTTGAACAGATAAAAGCGAGTCAACAATATCCATTTTTAGTCGCTGAAGAAACTAAATCGCTTATCAACCATTTCTTTGTATTTTTGGAAATATGTACATACCTACTTTGAACAGGGAAGATAAAAGCTTGAAATTTCCCTGACTAAAGAAATACTAGTAAAGGTTGAGTGCGAAGGGCATGTCAGCCCAAACCCAAGTGAAATGTCTGATTATGTTTTACCAATGGCAGGTTTTACCAATGACATGACAAAGGTAAAACCTGCCATTTGTTTATTTGAAATAGAGGATACCTACCTATGAGAGAGAGAGAGAGAGAGAGAGAAGGAGAGACAGACAAAAAAATAAAAAATATGTACATACTTTGAACAGGGAAGATAAAAGCTTGAAATTTCCCTGACTAAAGAAATACCAGGTAGTAAAGGTTTTGTGCGAAGGGCATGTCAGCCCAAAACCAAGTGAAATGTCTGATTATGTTTTACCAATGGCATGACATTGGTAAAACCTGCCATTTGTTTATTTGAAATAGAGGATACCTACCTATGAGAGAGGGAGAGAGAGAGAGAGAGAGAAGGAGAGACAGACGAAAAAATAAAGGAGAGAGAGAAAGAAGGACGAAAAAATAAAGGAGAGAGAGAGATAGAGAAAAAAGAAGATAGAAGGAGAGAAAGCGAGAGGAGAAATAACGGGGAGAGCGAAAAAAAGAAGGAGGGGAGGGGGGGTGGGGGCAAAGTTCAGGTGTATCTCAAATTCCAAAGTTTTTTTTTTCTATTTATCCAAGCTTGACATGTGTTACCTCAAGTAGCCTTTCACTACTAGTCATTGAAAAAAAAAAAAACAAAATTAGTTCGAATTTTTAACTTTTTTTTTCGTTAGGACCGTCGCATATTGGAAGTGTAGTAGCGCGTAATAAATAAATAAAGAGTCGCATCAAAAACCAAACCCATGTTTGGTTTTCCTCGAAATTGTGTTCATTTTAGAGGCCTCGTAGGGGCCCCTCTTTTTGGAGTGAGTTCACTACAGGAGTAAAAGGCTTGAAATCAAATTGGCATAAGATGGGAAGTGAAAGAGACGGAGGGAGGGGGAGAGATTTCGTGGTGATATAGGGAAAAACTTATTGAAAAGGACTTGGAAAAAAATCCCAGCTTCTTATTTCTCTCTCTCCCCCCATCTCTCTCTCTCTCTCCATCTCTCTCTCTCTCTCTCTCTCTCTCTCTCTCTCTCTCTCTCTCTCTCTCTCTCTCTCTCTCTCTCTCTCTCTCTCCTTTAACATGGCTCTTTTGTTAGTTCATAGCCTGGCTAAAGTTATGTTCTTGTATTGGGATCCAAGCCAAGGTCAATCCAATCTCCCTGTTCTCTCTCTCTCCGTATTTTGATCTCGTTTTGCGAAAACCTGCATCCTGCATAATAGTTTCAACTTTCAATTGTCGCTCACCGTTGAAGTCTTCGCTATAAGCAACGTCTTTGAATAAGTAGGGTACCTACCCCCCACATACCTAGGTAAATAATTAGCAGGTTGCCCGTTGCCCGTGCTTCGTCACGGAGAATGGATCATAACTCGAAATAGGTTTGGGTACATTTCAGAAAAATCCTATCTTATTACACACCTAGAACATATTAGGAATATCCCCAACCAAAATTCAGCTTTCTAGGTGTTGGAGTTCTGGGAGAACCTACTGTTATTGGTTTCGCGTCACATCGATAGACCTGGTTTTTAGTCCGTCCTTCCTTTAATAAGTAAAGGTATAGGGACGGGCTATTGTTTACTAACAGACCTAGAGGTTGATAATTTGATATTTTTGCGTCCACTCCACTGTCCAACTAATCATTTATGCTATGTGTGTTGCACATTGCATATACACTATAGATACCAGGCGATCATACAAAATCTTGGAGAAAACACAAACTTTTACGTAAAGCTAAGTTAGCAGCTAAGAGAGAGAGAGAGAGAGAGAGAGAAAGGGAGAGAGAGAGATATTTTAATCCAAACTTTTTTGTCTTAGCCAACACCTCGCATACTCTCTCTCTCATATTTCCTCTTACTTCCCAAACTTACCCAAGCAGCCTTTTTTCTCTCTCTCACTTAGAGAAGATAAAGAGAGAGAGAGAGAGAGAGAGAGAGAGAGAGAGAGAGAGAGAGAGAGAGAGAGAGAAAGTAGCAGTTGGAGTTATGTTGATTGTCGTCTCCTAGGAGAGATGGAAAAGTAGTGGGTAAGAGAGCCAAGAGGAGGCTTTAAAGAGGTTGGGATGAGGGAGAGATCCTCGGTCATGTGGTGGTTGGGATGTGATTTCTTGTTTATAAATGGCCAGAGAAGTGGGGGTCTGTTCTGTTTATTTTATTCTTTTGGTAGGTCTCACTGGATGGCAGGAGATTCGGATGGGAGGCGGCTGCGTGCGGGGGTATAGGGGGGCCTGCGCTATTTCTGGGGCCCTTGAGAGAGGCCCGGCCGCCCGCCGCGGCGCGCGGTC